>NC_135216.1:14725228-14840228 GCF_052324685.1 Brachyhypopomus gauderio | reverse complement strand
GGGCAGCACATTTTGCTATATGCAGTCATCAGGGCTACAAATTATATCGGCTGTTTGGTTATTAATGAAGTAATTGATTTATAATTCATCACATCATCATTATATGTGTATTCCTTTCCCTGTAAAATATATTTATTTGCACGTTAATGACTAAAACAAACAGGTTGGACATAAAGCCGGACGATTCGGTGAGCGAGATTACAGCTCAGAGTTTTGCCCCTTTTGGCGAGATGGTTGAGTCCTCGTCAAGGTTGCTGTGGTATCCCAGCACTGCTGTTCACTTGGAGCTGTGACCGCGCGCCAACCACACCGCAAGTCACTCCGCTTCTGGCTGAGGGACGAACATTAAAAGAAAGAACTACCTTCATGTGAACATGAAAATAAATGACACAGAAGGACACTGCGTGAAAATAACGGAAATCCTGACCGTTTTCAAGAGAGGATGTATTAAATGTGGTCGAGTGGACTTCTCCCAAGCAAAGAAAATGAGGATTAAAACTGGAGTTATATTTTGGAATCTCGTGTTTTTTATGATGGTCACGTGTGTGCGAGGTACGTAATTCGGCTTACACGTCTTATTTGCGTTATTAATCTAATTTTCCTACGTATAGAACGGTGGGTTGTTTGTATATGTAGGAAGATCCGACTGTGCAGCAAAAATGCTGGAGAATAGGCACCGCTCAGGAGAGTCGCCAAGCTCGCGCTCAATGCAGGCTTTGAGCGCGAGCTCAATAAATATTCTTGCGGTATGCTCGAGCGAATACGTGAGTTGCTTATGCCGCTTAAATGATGGGATGGAAAGGAGTAAAGGCATCTGCGATTTATTAATGGATTTTTAAAAACATTTTGTATTGTTTCACGGGATGTCATCTCACGTTTTGGAGACGAGTTCCGAAATAAGCACTGCGAGATAGTGCAGATTGATCTACTAAGAATTAACAAATGAACTGTCTCATTTAGAGGAGACGACAGGTAGCACTGTTCGCCTACGGAATCGAGTCATGCTCTCTCGTGATTCCTTAATCCCAATGTAAGGCAGATGAGCAGCAAGGTGCATGGTAAAATATGAACCAGAAAAAAAAACTGTTTTATTATAAAACAGATAATAAAACTCAAATGCCTGGGTGGTGCGCGAGAGCCCTAACGCTCCCAAACACTGCCTAAATCTTAAAGCAAATGTTTCAACAAAAATCTCAACGTCCCTTTATGGACGCCTATTGATGTGCTGTGATTTCGCGTTTTTAACTGTTGCGCGCTTTTAACACGCGTGAAGCCGTAGCCTGCTGACATCTGTTTAATTCTCCGCAATATTTGATGTGTCCTGAGATAAACAGTTGGCAAATTCAGATCGATCCGTACTATTCCTAAGGAACATGCTTCAGTAGAACACGTAATGAAATATACCTTAGAAGTTGTTAGTATCATTAAGAAATAAGCACACTGTGGTGCGGTTATTGCATGTTTAAGCTCGTTAGGTTTCAGAGGATACGTTGTGGGAGATGCAAACCCAGTACATCTTTTCCTGATGTATCTTGGTCATTACCGCTGCGTATTTTATTATCGAAGATTGATCCACGCCAACTGAACATTAAGAATAGTATTTAAAACGTATGCGTCATCAGAAATAGTTACCAATTTCCTTCTTCCAGTGTAATACCGTTGTAGCGCTCTTTGATGCTACACTTTTCTCTAATTTTAACCGAAAACATGGATATCATCATGGATCACTGGAATGAAACAGGAGGTTAATATGTCATCCGCTAAAGTGGTAGGTACGGACATAGATACCGGTGACCCGCGCCCATAAAGTGTTCCACCAGCGGTCTATCTGGCTGAAAAGTCGTCGCATGGTGGCGGTGTGAAGAGATCCCAATGATAATTAATGCCTTTCTGCTCTGTGTGTGTGTGTGTGTGCGTGTGTGTGTGCGTGCGCGCGCACGCATGCGCGTTTGTGGGCGCGCGCGTGTGTGGATTGAGGGGGGGGGTTAAGACAGAGCGCAAGCGTCGACTTGAATGTGATCTCTTAAACTCCGCAACCATTCCGCCCAAATATGTTGTTTTATTATTGAAAAAACCGTCCTTCTAATGACAGTATCCAATTTAATACTGTCCATCTTTACGATGCATCATTTAAGATATATCTGCCTAGACGCGAGACCACCTTTCAGTGTCTCGTCAGCGTGGACCTCCCTGGAGAAGAAGTGTACCTTTTACACGTTTTCGGTGTGTCCTCCTTGGTTTATCTTTTTAAAACCTCTGCTTCAGTGTGATTAACTGCAACGGGCACAACTGGGTATACTCAAAAACACGTGCATTATTTGACTTCAGTTCAAGTCTCTGTGCTGTAGGCAAGTTATCCCAAAAGACACAGGTGGTTTATCTTCTTTCTGCACATGCTTCAGTAACTAACAGCCATTGTATTGAATGAAAAGAACTGATTACTAAGCATTTTGAACCACGCTTCACCCTGTACTACTATTCACATAAATATGTTAATCATCAGTGTTCTATGAGATGATTAATATTAGTCTTACTGAACTCCTGCTCCTAAAACCTATAGGAGGTTTTATTCCATACCACATTTGGTTGACCCCTCACAGTCACACTGTTCCACACTCCCTTTCTTCTCTTTCTCACCACAGATTTAGGAGCAGTTTTTCCATCTGTCATCATGATCTTCTCCATTATAAGCCAAATGCCAAGGCTGTTCTCAGATCAGTAGCTGGGGGTGGAATGTGTCTACACCATGCTGAGCATACAGGATGCTAAGAAAGATCCCCAGAGGGACAGATTAATAGCAGGGAAGAGGGATCATGCTCGGGATCAGTGCTTTGTCCTGTGGGTGAATGATCCTGTGCACATGTGTGTGTGTGGGCATGTATTTAACTCTCTGTGGGGACCACATGTCTTCAAGATGGTGTGAGAAAACATTTGGGCATGATGTGTAGACATTTGGCTGATCGCACCAGGATTTTGTTTTCAATTAACAAACACTGGATTATTTGGGGAAAATCATTTTTTGGTGATTGTCAGTGTCCTTCTGCTAGAGGAATACAACATAAAGCTCGAATTTAAAGTGGAAATACCCCTCAAAGCCATACGACCATGTGCAAACTCACTGGTATTTTTTCTTTGCTTTAAAGAAGGTCTTCAATCTCCATGAGCCACACTGGCCGTTGGACCTGCAGGACTATTAGTGTCCACAGATGTCTGCAGTCAAATAGATTTGAGGGACTTCTGTGCTTCTGGGAGGAGAGTGTATATTTGTGTGTTAAAGTCTCAAGCCAGTGTGTGTCTCAAAGTGTTTGGCAATGTTAGGGCAAGAGCGAGGAATGCCAGAGCTTTTGTAGACTCACTGTGTGTGTGTGTGCATGTGCGTGTGCGTGTGTGTGTGTGCGTGTGTGTGTGTGTGTGTGTGTGTGTGTGTGCGTGTGTGTGTGTGTGTGTGTGCGTGTGCGTGTGTGTGTGTGCGTGTGTGTGTGTGTGTGTGTGTGCGTGTGCGTGTGTGTGTGTGTGTGTGTGTGTGTGTATTCCACTTGGTGCACAAGTGTTTAGCATTTCCTATCGATTGACAAATGGCACACTGCACTTAGACTGGAATTAGGTCTGGTGGGAAATTGAACACCCCCGACAAAATGAATCTAATTACTCTGTGCTTTCCGTTCCCATTTCCCCATGAGTGTGACATAAAGCCTTAGAAATATTGCTTGTGAAGAGCATATGCACAAAGGCAGACAGTGGAAGACCCTTCTTGTGCACAGAGCCATTCTCATGGACCATACTCTCTGAGTTGGCTCTGTTGTTAGCACATAAACATGCATCACCTTTTCACCCTTTGTTAGCAGAATTGATCTGATTACGAGTGATCCTCTCTAGATAGCAGGACCTACATGCTCTGTGCAGAGGGGCCTGCTGGCTGTTCATCACTAACAGTTTTGGCTGTTAGTGCTATGATTGCGAGTTCAGAGTCATTAGGGCTTCTCTGGAACACAGCCATACAGGGTTGCTTTGTGACCATGAAATTAAATATAGGTTAAAGTGAAGTCATGGGCATTGATCTGTTTAGACAATCACTGGGTAGTGAATCGGGTCTGATTTCACAGATTTCATAAATCCTCTCTCTTTGCATGTATTCATCAGCACTGCATTATCCATGGCAAAACATCTCTCTAGACTTGCTCTTGTTTTTAAATTACCTGCATTTTGCTGTCTGAAACTTTATTGTTTCAGATATTTTTTGTTTCAGACTACAAAAATGGATCAAATTGTAATTGGTTAAACAGTGTCCCTGTTTGGCTAACTCCATTCTGGCTTTACGCTTATTATATGCTTAAAAAGACACATTTATAGTACTAGTCTTCTGTCCATGCACTATTGGACATATCTTCATTCTATACATTTTGATGATAATGTCTTCAGGGACATAAAATGTTGACTGTAAAAGGCATTTGTCCTCAGAAGTGATGGAGGAGACCATATAGACTGACAGATCCATATTCAAAAGAGATAAAAGCACAGACATCACTCACAAGCTGTTTCTACGGGTTTTACTGGAATATAACACAGCAGCTGTGAGGTATTTGTTCTGTTAACTGGGCAAAGCCAGTCCAGCAGGACACCAGTGAAGTCAAACCAGGTATGGACACTAAACCAGTTACGAACACTAAAACAGGTATGGACACTAAATCATGTATGGACAGTAGATCAGGTATGAAGACTAAACTAGGCATGGACACTAAACCATGTATGGACACTAGATCAGTTATGGACACTAGATCAGGTACGGACACTAGATCAGGTATGGACACTAAACCAAGTATGGACACTAGATCAGGTACGGACACTAGATCAGGTACGCACACTAGATCAGGTATGGACACTAAACCAAGTATGGACACTAGATCAGGTATGGACACTAGATCAGGTACGGACACTAGATCAGGTATGGACACTAAACCAAGTATGGACACTAGATCAGGTATAGACACTAGATCAGGTATAGATAAAGCATGAAGATGCCTACAGTCAGTACAGTCAAAACTAAGGTTGTAATGAAAGGTTAGGGCTTAAGTGCCCGTTGGTTAAATGTTGCATATCGTGTTGGATATCATGAGTTTTATAGTCATCTTCACCTCCTCCCTTGTAAATGATGAATCCTTTCATTGCACACTGCAGACCCATCAGAACCCCAAAATTAAGTTACATATAATAAGACCACTCTTATGAAATCTTTAGAAATCTCTTATGAAAGTTAAGATTAAGGGTAGAGGCAGATATGTTGGTTAGGTTTCCTGACATAATAGGAAGCCCAGTTTAAACCCACACTGTTGTTTCCATGATTATTTCTTTGGATCACATTTGCATTTGTCTTTGTGCATAATTTATAGGGTTAAAGTTTAGATTGTGATATACTCCTGCTGTAAGATTACATAAAATCTAATACATTAGGAGCTATACAAGAAGTAAAGCCATTCAAACATGGATGAAAACTAATTTAAGAGTTATTTATGAGTCTTACTGTAATGGCCAGTAAGTTTATACTGATTAAAAGTAAGTACAGGATTGCTCACCAAATAAATTCACAGTTGCAATCTGGGAGTTTCACTGAAATTGATTGATGTTGGCTCAGTTTGCAAAAGCACTCTGTTTAGTCAAATTAGGTAACATTACAGTCTCCAGTGAAGGAGTTCTGTTGTCCTGCTTCCTGTTTGTGGGTGAAAGGCTTTGTGGGTGCGGTTTGACGGCTGGGTTGGGAATGCCGTCTGATTGGGCGTCTGTGTCTGCTGGCTATGGTGCAGAAGCACAGAACTTCCTCTTTCCACAATTTGCTCACACCCTACATGACGAAACAGTTCACTATTTAGTCCCATACTCAGTATTCATACCCACACTCCAGAACTGGGAACCCATGTTTTGGGGCATGCAAGTTGTTAAAGCAACCAATGGCATATTGGTGTAAGTTGTTATAGAAATAAAAAAAAATCTTTTAAAATTATTATTATTTTATAATAAACGTGTGGATAAATACCAAGATGCAGCCTGCCCTGGCCTAAAGCTGTCTCAGCTAGCCCTGGCCTAAAGCTGTCTTCACTAGCCCTGGCCTAAACCTGTCTCTGCTAGCCCCGGCCTAAAGCTTTCTTCACTAGCCCTGGCCTAAACCTGTCTCCGCTAGCCCTGGCCTAAACCTGTCTCTGCTCACCCTGGCCTAAACCTGTCTCCGCTAGCCCTGGCCTAAACCTGTCTCTGCTTGCCCTGGCCTAAACCTGTCTCCACTAGCTCTGGCCTAAACCTGTCTCTGCTCACCCTGGCCTAAACCTGTCTGCTTGCCCTGGCCTAAACCTGTCTCAGCTTGCCCTTGCCTAAACCTGTCTCCGCTAGCCCTGGCCTAAACCTGTCTCTGCCAGCCCTGGCCTAAACCTGTCTCCACTTGCCATGCCTGTCCCTCACATTAAACAAGAAACATCTTTGAGCATGTGAAAATTCTCTTAAAATGTATTAGTTCACATTAGCACCAGTGGGCCATGCTATTTTTGGTGGCTTCTTGGCGAGTGTCCTACGCATATTCGACCTAAACCTTTTGCTCTCCTGAATGCCCATAACCACTTTCACACTGGACCTGTGCTGGTTAATCAGCGCCAGGCTTTTTTGGGTCACCAGCTCTGGGTGGAGACATGACACAAGGGCCGGTGTGAAGAGCAGCAGCCCGAGACAGAGAAGACGTCATCCCTCCCAGGCTGCCAGCAGGGCAGCATGGCACCGAATCACAACCAAATCACAGGGGAAGAACTCCAGGAGGCCATCATTGGCCTCTCACCTTGAAGGATTCACCAGAAGGCAGCTCACAAACTGGCATGCTTTTCTCCCCCTATGTTTTCGGCTCCATTGTTATGGGCTGAGGAGCGTTTAGTAGAGCCGGTGATGTGTCTTTGCCCTGATTGTTTCACGAGGGTGCCTTGTTTGCCATCTCCACTCATGCTGGGCCACTTGGTGAAAGGGGAAAGCGGTTGTCAGCACAATCTGGACTCTCTTAAATCAGGTCTGTCTCATGCCGAGTGTCTTGGCCAGTTTTTACGGAGCACATTTTCTCTCTCCACTCCACAACTCTTCCCGTCAAGCCTTTTCCTTCTATAATGTCTTGTTGGGACATTTCTCCTAGTGTAGCTCAGTTCTGCACTAAATGTCACTGCTAATGCAGGTTTTTCTGTTTTCTTTTTTTTCTTGCAACTTTGTTTCTTCTTTAGTGTCTGGATAACCTCGAAAACTTTGAGCCTGGATATAAAAGTAATAGCAGAGCAGTCAATGATAGGGATGTCCCGATCCAGCTTTTTGAACTTCTGATCCGATACCGATATTTATTTGCACTTCCGATCCAATACCGATATCGTACGATACAGATACCGGCCTATCGGAGCATGTATTAAAGTTTAAAGTTATTTAGCCAACTTACACTTTTCAACATGAGTTTGACAACAAAGTTTTACTCTTGATAACAAGTAGCCAGCTGAATTAGGTGTGTTTGAATAATACACAATGGTTGGTAAGGAGAAACTGACCTGTTTATTTAGCAATTAATAAACTCAAAATAGACAAAATAATAAATAACAAACAGAAATGGCATCAGTAAACCAAGGCTTAAAAAGCCATAAGTGCAAATAATATTGTAAATTGTATTTTAAAAAGTCGCAGTTTGTCACGCTTCACAAATGTTTCTGCCAGTGTTAGTTGTGTAGGACCTTTCTTTTTGTCTTCGGTTTTCTTTAGAAACTCTTCATGTTGTTTATGGTGGTATTTCGCTAAATGCTTGATTAGATTGTTTGTATTAAAAGTTCTTACAGCTTTACCACCACACTTGACTTTACTGTGGCATATGTTGCACTCTGCCTCTTCGTCTTTGTCGTCCTTTAAGGTAAAATAATCCCACACAACTGACATTTTTACCGATAACTTCAAATTTACGTAGCCGTCTTAATGGCTAGGAGATGCCACTGAGCTAAATTGGGGAGATGCTGGGCTCATGTGCTGAAGGTGTGCCGGAAAATGCGGACCGGATTTTATTCTCACTGGTGAAAACACAGCAAAAACTGGAATGGATTATCTAAACAGGTGTGCTGGAAAACCCGGATCTGACTGGATCCGGAGTCTGGATCGGCATTTTCTCGTGCCTGCCGCTCCCATACCAATACGCATTTTTTGCAAATATCGGCGGCCGATCCAATCCAAATATCGGATCGGGACAAGCCTAGTCACTGACCAGTCACTGTGATAGTGTGACACACTACATAGCCCATACAGCAATTGGCAGAAACATTATTGTGATATCTGTTGTCAGCCAGTGGCCACACAGAGTAAGCTCTGTAGTAAGACTGGAATAAGGTCTGGAGTAAGATCTGGAGTAATATTTGGAGTAAGGTCTGGAGTAATATTTGGAGTAATATTTGGAGTAATGTCTGGAGTAAGATCTGGAGTAAGCTTTGGAATAACCTCTGGAGTAAACTCTGGAATAAGACTGGCACCTATCTTAGGTTTCTTGTTGTAACAGTGACTACAGATGCTTACCCAATAGTCATAAAAATCATGCTATAAATGAGAATCTTGCCAGGTTTTCAGTGTCTTGGGAAGGTGTGTAGTATTCATTTAACCTCTTAGAATGTGGGCATATGATTTGCCATAACTGTGCCTGGTTTCCTGAAAAATGCATCTGTCTATTCTGATTGTATTTACATGAAGCTGGTTAATTTAGTGGGTGTGTTAAAGTCTTATGAATCGTTTTGCTCTTTTCTTAGCATCATCAAGCGTGACAGCCAGTCCAGCTGTGTCTTATTGCATGATTTCTCACAGTATGTTTTGAGAGCATATGAAACTATTTCATATTTGCAAATATGATGCATTAGTCGTCAGACTAAGAGGTCAAATTGCTGCTCAACAGTCTAAAGCTCTGGGTTTTTTTGCTAGACAGTTTTTGCTGCAATTCCCTAAGAATTGAATGGATGGACTTTAAGTATTTTCTGCATTTACATTGATCCACTAGCCAACAAAGAGAAGAGAGTCACTGTTGCAGGTATGTTGTAAAATAACGGACACTGATATATTTATGATAATTAAGGTGCCTGGATTACTGTGTTTGTTTCTAAACTTAGTTTTTATCAATCTGTCAACTTTTATACCATGACTATGATGTGTTTGATCTAACCATGTATGTATGTAAATACATTGGGAAATAAAGAAAACCTGATTCATATCTGAATTCCTTCAACAGTATATTTATATTAGTCAGTCAGAATGTGAGAAGGTATGGCTCAGCAGTCTTTTGTTGAGCTAGCTTTGACAAAGGCAGAAAGTTAGTATGATCTTAAGTGATCTTTAATATATTACACTGGAAAAATGATGACATTTTATGTTATGGTTGTGAAGGGTCTTGTAATATGCTCATGGAAATATGGAAAACATTCAGACAAATATAACTTCACCCACATATTCTATTACCCAGAAAACTACAAATCTGTTTAGATTCATTGGAGCTAGACTTCAGATGCCAGTTTAAGAGCAGGCTTACTTCACAATGATGTAGTGCACCGTAATGCCCAGCACTGATTTGACATTGGTAGAAATGGTAGAAATCCATTCTCATCAGATAGATGCACTGAATAGGTGTTCAGTGGTGGCAAGGGTTTTTTTTTGGACTGAATGAAACATTGGAACGATTCTTTAAAAGTCTAATATTAGAAATGAATCTTTTATCCATGTAACTTTTAAGCCACGCTCCACGGTTTTGACATAATGCAGCTGTAACCTGTCTGGCCTGTCGGCACTGATGAGAAACTATCCCAAGTTGTGTAAGGAACAAGTCGTGTTCTTATTGAAAACGGCATAGAGTTTTAGCTTTAGCTAGCAGCTTCTTCAGCTACTAGCTTCTTCAACTACCAGCTTCTCAGCCCAGTCAAATCCATTTGAGCTGAACTACTGCTGTGTTAGGTAATGTTATAAATCACAGTGACGGAGCGTTAGAGAAAGAGAATGAAGAAGACTGTGGGACCTTGCTATGTGTTGCTGAACTGGAAATAAATAAAGAATAGCAAGTGTGGGACACTTCTGGTAAAATAAATACACCTACATGTTTCTTTTCGTGGGTAGTTTCAAGTCTCTCTAATTACCAAGTGAACGTTTGACATTTTTGAGAAGTCCCGAAGGTTTCCCTGGCGTAATTGGCTGGTGTGCTTGGACATCGGTAAGGGTCTCTGCTGAAGTTAGTTTTCATGAAAAAAAAAAAAGAAAAGGTCTTCATCTCAGAAACCCAGAGGGCACATCGTTGATGTTTTTTGACAGGCTTGACCTTCCAGGACATTTGACATTTCAGTAAATTGCTCTGCTGATAATTCTGTTAATTATGAATCAAAACCACAGTTATTCCAGTTTCTAAATGGTGCATGAACTAATCAGCTTGTTATTGCCAGGCATAGAAACACAGTCACCTACTCTTAAAACCATGTACAGACACTTTGATATTCACCATTAAACACCACAGCCATGACTAGGCACAGGGGTCTGTAATAACGTGGTGAGTAAAAGAGAAGGTGAAGATGAGATCATTAAAGCTGAACCTCCACATGGAACACAATGCAGACGTTTCTTTCTCACTGTCATCTACGTCGGCCAAAATATTCTGGTGATTTCAACCTACTACTTGAGAAACCTACTTGACATGCTGCCTATATTATCATTGGTTCTTTAGGGAGAATTTTTTTTTTGCAATATCCTCCAGAACCTTCGCAGAACACCGAAAGTGTTGTTTGTGGCTGTTGTTCTCTGCATAATTGTGGGTTATAGCTGTTTCTGGCATAATTATAGACAATGCCAAATTGATACAGCGTGTAATATGCACTTGCTCAGTCTCAGCCCTGTATCCTTATCAGCGGCGAATACACAGTGTTAAGAAGACCATTAGCTTGCTCTCACAACCAAACCCCAGTTGAAGGAACTCGTGCGTATCCAGCTCCTCATCAGGAGCAACAGCGGGACACTTATGGCTGGATCACGCTGCTGTCTTCATCCATCCCCCTTAACACAATTGTAACATTGCCTCCAGCGTGTATGTGGGGATTTTCAAATTTCTGCTTAAATGTCAAGTGCTCCAGCTGGAGATGCTTTACTCTGCCCAGTGATCTCTTGCCCTCTGCTACCACCCCCCCCTCCCCCCCCACCACCCCACCCCACAACCCCTTTATCCTCTACAGCCCTTCACATCCTTTTACCACCTCTCCTCAGAATCTCCGCCACTCTGAACGCTTGAATTCGGTGCGCTGGGGTAGGTTCTCAGGCCTGGGGGGTTTGAGTGCTGCTCTAGTATTGATCTGTGTTCCGCCTGTAATGACCAGCATGCTACGTTGCCTGCGTGTCACACGCACTCTGCATGCCTTTTGAACTTCTTTATCTCTAATTCAGCCCTCTGAACCAAGCACTCACATTTTTCCCGGAGCACATTAATTAGTGGCTCAGAAAACGCAGCTCAGGGACACAGGGCTCCTGTTGCTCTCTAGCCTACATCCTCTGTGTCCCAGGGCTCTTTTACTGATAGTGCTGTTTAGACTATGTTACATGGTTCATGGAACAAAAGGCATTTGGTCTTTCTTGGCCTTTTTGTTCAGTTTGATGTTTTTTTTTCATGCGCTGCTATGAATCAGGCCGTGGCAAAGACCACTGACGAGCGATCTTAATTTTACGACGCAGGCGATTTTTCTTGGCCGAGCCCAAAACTCCGCGCGTGTCCCGAGAGCGGCGGCGAAACGTGACTCAGTCAGCGGGAGGCATTACGCAGGTGTGCGGACAAGCGGCCGTGCAGCCGGAGAGATGTTAAAGGGAGAAGTGGGAAGGGAAGAAGGGAGGAACATGCTGAATTTCCCCATCTGCTTCTCGCTGTGAGCACCTGCCGTTATATATTTAAATGAGAAGCAACATGGAGGGATGGTAAACACATCAAGAATGGTGTGCAGTTACCATGAGTCAAGTCTCACGCGGCAAAGGATCTGTCTGCCTGCCAGACACATTTATATTTCAGCGTGCAGCAGTAGGCCGCAGACCTGTGTGATTGCCCTCATTCAAAACAAATTGCATGTTTCAAAATATCTGACTCAGGGGCCAAGATTCACAGTTCCACATGGTGAGAGACTGTTTGGGGTAATCATGTGAAAGTACACAACAGAGAGTTTCAAATAAAAGTCACATAATTTCTAAACATCCTTCCTGCTTTGTGTTTTACAAAAAGACAATTAGAAGCATATATTAAGATGCTTGAACAGCACACCACACCTGCATTTAACTACTTAGTTGCATTCACCCGGAGCCCCGCGTATCCACACAGATCATGATGCGTGTGTATGTTGAAACAGTGTAGCTTGCCTTATCTGGAGTTCACTGGCACTGATGACCTTTCAGACTTGGGGGCAGTTAATTATATAGGTGTGCTCCACTGTCAGACACCAGCATCTGGTCAGATAAGAAGATTCATGCCTCCTCGTGGCTAGACGACTACAATCCACAATTTCCACCAGGACTGAGATTAGGATGCACAGACTTAAACTTCCTCAAAAACTCAATATCCTTCCTAATGTATAAGGAGGTACAATTAATCCTTTTATCCATGTTCAATTAGTAGTCTGTCACTGTACCTGTGGACATGGTGGTTTTGGCTGAATAGTGTTTAATAAAGGATTTGAAATCACAATGTTCACTGAAGCTTTCTGGAAGGGCAGGGAAACGGCATCACTAATGAACCCTGTCTCACACTGACTCGATAAAATAATTTATTGGATGGTTCTTTTATTATGTGTCCACGAGTCAGATCAGGCATAATAATATGTAAATTAATTCTATTTATGGAATTCGAAATGTGACACATTCATTCATTCATTCATTTATTCATTCATTCAATTGTTCAGATATTTATGAATAATTTAATGCATTTAGCTCATTCAAGAGGTTGTTTACTGGTTATAGAATAAACTGAAAATAGAAAAATTACTTTTTCATCTGGTAGCCATCCTGTTGATTTTATTGGTTTTGTTTTGCAGGAAAGAGATAAGACAGGACAGTTGCACCATTTCTCTCTGTCCTCTCTCTGTCCACATTACGAGGCTGGGCGTTGTCCTTCTGGGCTTCATCATTGTGATTTGCTTGGAAATATCTCAGGTTATCAGAGCCCACCCTGTTTATGCAGAATGCGTTGCAGTATGCAATATGCAGTATGCGTTGATTGTGACAGCTGTTGTTACCAACTTCACTGTCCCATCTTTCCTTAAGTATTCTGTATGCTTTATGGCCGTAATTCAAAGATATGGACACTGGTCAGGCATTGACAGATGACTCAACTCCCCTCAACAACAAGAAATTGCCTTGTCATTGCAGTGTCTTTGTACCATGCAAACGAATTAGAAAATCAATTTCAGTTTTACACTGAAAACTTTTATTTCATTAAATCACCCTTAATACATGGAACCTTTGCAGAATACAACACTTAAAACATAAACAGCTACTATGGTAGTAGTAGCCTTAGTAGTTCTAGTGTTCGGAGTTGTTCCCCCAGCTCCTTCTGGTAGGCACTGCAGTGCTGAGATAAGAATTTCACTAGGTTTTGCCTCAAAGTCATTCTTCTCCCGAGCTATAACCCTCCGGGATGTGCTCTGGAAGGGACTCCTTTACTTGACGTACCCTGATCAGGGTTTGGGATTTAAGCAACATCTGAAATGTAACTGCAGTTCCTTACAGGCTAGAGCCACTCAGCACTGAAATGATTGTTTATGGGAACATGAAAAAGTCATTTGTGTGTCATGTCTTATTGTACACCCACCGATCACTTCTAAAGGCTGGAGGGATACTCTCCCAGGGACATGCACTCATGGGCTTTGAGCACTTAAAGGGCTTTTCACTGGAGGATTCTCCTGAATGCAATGCGAATGGGCATTGAAACTGCTCATATGAGGAACAGCCGCCATTGGAGAAATGTGTCCGAACAATAGAGGAAGCTGGAGGAGTAACCACGCTGGCACTGTGTTTGAGGTCTGGTGGCCATGTGAGCATGCGGCAGCTCACGATGGCTGATGTTCAGAGAGGCACAGGAACCACGGCAATCGCCAGGGAAACGGCACATCAGCATCAGCGGGGGGGGGGGGGGGGGGGGGGGGGGGGGGGGTGGGGGTGGGGGGGGTTTATGATCCCCACTTGCTCACCAATGGGCGTTTTCTATCAGAATGCTTTGGATGGCATTAAAACGCTGTCCTTTCTCAGTCTGCCACCGTCAGACCTTTTAGTCAAGCACTTTTGTGGAGGTTTGAGCACCTGTTTGAAGTTGTTACTGTTATATATTGGGTCTAATAGCATGATTGGTACATCAGAGTGGTAAATTGCTTTGGGTCCTTGGATATCACACACACACACACACATACAGAGAGCATGAGAGCAAAAGAGGGAGTGTGTGTGTGTGTGTGTGTGTGTGTGTGTGTGTGAGAGAGAGAGAGAAAAGCAGTGAGGGTAAAGTTGGGAGAAGTTTCGCTCTCCGTGGTGCTGAACAGTGAACACTCAACAGAGATGCTGAACTGCTTAAGAAGCACTGCAGGCTGCTTAACTTTAGTCTATTTATGGAGAAGAGGACAGAGGACAGACCTTGCGTAGTTCGCCCCTGTCATGTGTGTGTATTTGTGTGTGTATTTGTGTGTGTGTGTGTGTGTGTGTGTGTGTGTGTGTGTGTGTGTGTGTGTGTGTGTGTGTGTGTGTGTGTGTGTGTGCATGGGCGAACACAAGTGCATTATCTAATATGGTATTAAGCGGGTGACAAGATTGAGTGTTCCGGAGTTCAAGCTCCATTTTGCACAGTCAGCGTGCAGGACGAAGCTAAATTTGAAAACCAAAGTCTATGAAGAATCACCCCACTGCTTACAACAACAGCCCCCCCCCCCCCCAAGCCCCAATGTGCATAACAGCCCCCCCTCCAAGCCCACTGCTTACAACAGCCCCCGCTCTAGAGCCTGTGTGAGTCTGCACAGACAGTGACCCTGCACTTTTAGGAAGGCTCATATTCTTCTCAGAATCCATTATTTACTCTTGCAAGGATACGGCACTGGGGATGTGTTAACTGTGGGCCAGGCCATCCAAGAGGAACCTGTTAACAATCCCCATTTGCTCGACCTGAAAATCAGAGTCTGCTTTAAACATCAACCAATCCCGATCATCATGCTGAATGTTACACCGAAGAAAAAAAAATTAGCAGAACACAGACTATAGTCGGAACATCATCGGGACAAGGTGGACATAGACTATAGTCGGAACATCATTGGGACAAGGTGGACATCGACTATAGTCGGAACATCATCGGGACAAGGTGGACACAGACTATAGTCGGAACATCATCGGGACAAGGTGGACATCGACTATAGTCGGAACATCATCGGGACAAGGTGGACACAGACTATAGTCGGAACATCATCGGGACAAGGTGGACATCGACTATAGTCGGAACATCATCGGGACAAGGTGGACATCGACTATAGTCGGAACATCATCGGGACAAGGTGGACACAGACTATAGTCGGAACATCATCGGGACAAGGTGGACATAGACTGCAGCAGGTGATGCTGTTTTAATATTGAACCTGTGCTTTCATATACAACCACACAACTCAGGTGTTCAGGGTTCAACAGGCTCCTCCCACTTTCCCTTTATGCACTCTGGGAAGTGTTGGATCTTCTGGGCCTCCACATGCTTTATTTACAGCTTATTACACTCTGCTGCTTCTTCTGAAATCACAATCAAAACACATGACCTGTGCAACTGTTTCTCTACTTTGTGATGAGATTTGTCAGCGGACGTGGTGAATAAATCCTCAGCCAGCTTTTAAAACTGGGTTCAGTGTGGCGCACACAAGCCCCAGGGGAGGTGGCTATTTAAAGGTGCATGCATGGCTCATGCAGGAGGTGCTCCTTGATCACATGAGTTCACTTTATCCCTCATAGTGATACCTCAGCAGGTTTTTCTATTGGCTCATATACTTCAGTAAGACTCGGTGGACAGGAAGGAACTGACTGAACCAGATTGCAGGGCCAGCTTGTCTAAAATCCCACTGGTAACAGACAACATTCGCAACTTCACAGAGCACAGCCACTGCCAAAATTCTGTCTCTCTCTCTCCCCCTCTCTCTCTCTCTCTCTATGAATGTGTCTGAAGAGAGTGTGAGTTTGAGTGGTCTGAGCATGTTTCTTTCCCTACACTTCTCAGTCACTATTATTTTTTCTTACACACACACACACACACACACACACACACACACACACACACACACACACACACACACACACACACACACACACACACACACATTCAAATGGGAAGCTCTAATGATAGATGCTAACAAGCAAACAACTGTGTTAATAATCATCTTCAGTATCTACTGTTCCTATATCCTCTTTCATACACGCCTCCCTCTTGTGTCTGTACATTTTGTAAGAAATTATTTCAGTAATTATTCAGTAAGTATTAACTTAATTTGAGTGTGTTACTGTGATATTCTGTTTTGAGGTAGATTGTGGTCAGGAAATATTACCGAAGAGTGATATACAGCATTCCGAAGGAGAAAACAAGGAAACATGCGTTTGATCAAACAAAATAACTTTTTTTTATTTTTATAGTCACGAAACTGTGAACCAGCTGAGTGTCTCCGCGGGATTTTTCCTTTTGTGACCCAATGCTCCTGTTGAGTACGGAGAGCAGTGTTCTCCTCTGTCCACCTCCTGGCTCAGGGAGGAAGATCTCTGCCCCGTTTCCCTCATGCCTGCTCACTCTTTATGTTGTGAAGACATACAGACCCATCTGTACTGTCAGAATCCCTCACTGGGCTTCATCCTCTGTACCTACCATACCGGGTCACTACATCGATGTCACATCTTCATAGTGGGTAGAGCACCAGATGTTTGTTGCGTGTTGTCGACTGTGTCACCTAAACAATATAAACGCCTCCAACATGGGGATGGATTCTGTGCAAGATATGGCAAGAATAGCAGTTAGTTTTATATAAAGGAAGGACTTGATTAATCAAATGCGTTATAAACAGCAGAGACGTCCTTCATTCAGCAGCTGGGATGCCCTGGATTCTGTTTGGATGCTCCAGGTGTTTCTTTTGAAGAAGCTTAGTCAATCTCAAGAAACATTCAGCTTGGCCATATAATTTTGGTAACTCGCATTTCATATATGCCATGCAGTGTTAAATGTGGTGCTAGTGATGCCCAGTAGAACCAGGATTACACCTCAGTGAAATATACAGCTGCAGCTGCTTAATCTGAATTCACCACTGTGTTGTACTTCTAGTTTTGAATAAGATCCCTATATGAAGTGTGTTCTTCTTGAAGCAGAGATGGGAATACACAACACACACACACACACACACACACCCTGCTCTGGCACTGCTGTCCGCCATATCTGAGCTGAATAAAATTCTTTAAAGTGAACCGTAACATGACAGTGATGTCAAAACGCTGCTCTTGCCAGCACACTGGTTTTCTCGACGCCACGTGGAACATGGACGTTAATCAGACGCCCACTACAGCCAGAAATATATGCTGAGCCTGTGTCGTGACCTCGCCCGCAGGGGGCCGGGGTCTGGTATTGGACCGGCCCTGCGGGACCCGTGAGCGGCTTGGCCTGCTTTTCTGAATGACAGACAGCATGTCTCAGTTCTGCCCATTGATCTGGGTTTGGGAGAGGATGTGTGGGTGGTAGTCAGGCTGCTTAACACTGACCTGCCAGTCTGGTCTATCAGAGAGACGTGCTGGCAAGATGACTGGTTCACGTTGCAGCTAACAAAGCTAACACAAGCTAAAAAAAGCTCATGATCAGTACAGTGGAAGAGCACTGCAGAGATGTACACTGCTAGTAATGTTAAAACTGCTGCTAATAATGCTGCCAGTAATCTAGTCTATGTCTAGTCTATAGTCCCAGTAATGATAACACTACTGATATTAATTCTGCCAGTAATTTAATTAATATTTCCAGTAATGACAGTCCTGCTGCTAATAATACTACCAGTAATCTAATGTATATTTCCTGTAATGACAACACTACTGATATTAATGCTACCTGTAATCTAATGTATACTGCCACTAATGATAATGACTGTAGGAACTTTGTCTCTCAATAATAAAATGTTCTCATCATACACACCTCACAGTGGGCTAAATGTTACGCAAGTCATTATTTCAGGCTTACTTTCTTAGATCTCTATACAGTCTTCTCTCTCTCTCTCTCTCTCTCTCTCTCTCTCTCTCTCTCTCTCTCTCTCTCTCCTACCCATGTAACCCTTTGTGTTGGGTCTTTTTTGGTATTTGGGCGAGCATGAGCATGTAGCACAGTGGACTGAGAGACAAAGACAGAAAGGTCATGGGGGCGGGTGTCTCCTGGGCCCAGTGTGTGAAGGAAGTGGCCTTAGGGCAAGAAACACCATACAGAACAAACACATTTAACAGCTGAAGGAACAGCTGGGGCCTGCCTCACTCTCTCCCACACTCTTCTCTCTCACTCTCTCTCACTCTCTCCCTCTCTCACACACTTTTCTCTCTCTCTCCCTCTCTCTCTCACTCTCTCCCACACTCTTCTCTCTCACTCTCTCCCACACTCTTCTCTCTCACTCTCTCTCACTCTCTCCCTCTCTCACACACTTTTCTCTCTCTCTCCCTCTCTCTCTCACTCTCTCCCACACTCTTCTCTCTCACTCTCTCCCACACTCTTCTCTCTCACTCTCTCTCCCTCGTTCACTCTCTCTCACTTTCCCACACTCCCCTCTCTCTCTCTGTCTCTCTTTCTGTCCCTTCTCCTCCCTCTTTTCCCCCTGATGGAGATTTATGTGCTTCATATTATTGACCAGGCTTTTGCCTCTTCGCTTGTCTACATGTCCTTAACAGCTCCACCACGTTTTCTCCACGACTGCTGAGCCTGTTCACTCCACCCTCTGCAGTCAAAGTCTTTTCGCTCTGATGATCACTAGCTGCTTCATCAAGCCGCGAGAGAGAGGAACAGCCAGAGGAAACGTGCAATAACTCTGAGAAAGTAGGAATGAGGTAATAACAAACCGATAAGGTTATTGTAATGGAGGCGCTTCCAGACTTCACGTCCACCAGGGAACAGGAGGGGGAGGGAAAGAGAAAGAGAGAAAGTGTAAGGTCGGTTTTTATTAGTGGTCATGAGATGCTGTACACTTACACGTGTGCATGGTCCTGTGTGTGTGGGTGTAATTTGGTGTCCTATAAAAATCTCCAGTAATGATGTGTTTGGACTGCTGGTGAGGACACTGCCAAGCCAAGCACGTGACTGTGAACGTGAAGCAGCGTGAGATTCCTGCAGGATGGGGACTCATGGAGCACACGTGATGTTCTGTGTAGCCGCCACACAAAGGTGTTTCTGTATTGGTAAACTACAACTCCTTTGATGGAGCTATAACACACACAACACATCGCCCCATAAGCTCATTTGTACATGGTACTGGTCATGTAGAGGTCAGGTTAATTTCACCTGATCTAACATGTGATCTAAAATAACATGGCTTCATTTGAACTCCTCTCTCTTAGGCAGGTGAAATGTGCTTCTTCAGCACTGCTTTAAATGTGTGATTTATAGGCTGTGTGCATCAAAAACGACATTTTACACTATGGCACTGTGCTGTGCAATGTTGATAGGTCTCTGATTTAAATACAGAAGTGCTTAGGTTGCATAGCAGGACCTGTGTTGGGAAGTTTGCATCTGTAGTAACTCATATTTCCAGTAGTTTCATCATGCTTTCCTCTGCCTGTGGATTTCCATGGTCCAGTGAATTTCTCTTCTTATGGTAAACATGGCAGTGATGACAGCCAACTACTTCTGCTATCATCATAATTCAAACTTCCCCTTGCCTTTACTATAGTTGCTTAATTAATGGAAGAGTATATTGAAATAAATTAATAAATAAAACGTAAGAGGGCCCTCCCTGAGAGCCTGCGAGATAACTGACATTTTAAATGTCACATCATGCAGTATGTTAATTGTGGTCAAACTTATTTTTAATTAATGTACAAAGGTAAAGTTCTTCATCACTTTCACTCTCCGTGTCATTTTACCTAATTATACCAGAGAAGTGAAGCATTAAACTAGGCACCGTGCTGATGTTAATAGTATAAATGATAACGTGATTGAGTTTCATAGCAGTCTAGGTCACACCTTCGTCCTGCCTTTTTTTTTATTTTTTATGAAATAACGACTTTTCATTTTGGTTGTGACAGCCTGCCTTACTGCAAATTGCTTTGGGGAGCATGGTGTGAGCCTTGATCGGACAAGCATGTTGAAGTGCCAATCGATAAATCTCGAAAGAGTTCGGCCTGCCCTTTTTAGAGGCTTATCGGCAGGTATCTGTTGGGCTATTGTATCACTTTTTGAGTCGTAGACTCCTAAGACCCAGCAGAGGCCGCAGGGTAGAGCATAATTAGAGCACGCACGAGAACCTGAGGTGCCGTCCAAAACCAGCCGGGCTGATCCAACAGGCCGGCGCCTCTGTTGCAGTGGAGACTACAGCTGGGGAAGCAGCTATGAGGCTGAATGCGTCTGTTCTTTGGTGGGACACGTTTATACCGTCAGACACGACAGCCATGACACCTCTAGAGACTACTGGGGGGGTGTTAAATCAAATCAGGCAATTCCACTCTCTGTTCCCTGGCAAGTCAAAGGGGTATTTTATGTCCCACTGAAACCGTCACTGGAGTGTTCCATCCTGCACTATTTAAAGGTGGGCTGGAGAGAGGGGAGAGTCTTTGAAGTCTTCCTGGTCGGGGCTGTGACTCGAGTGCATTGCTAAACTGCTGTGAACAAAGAGGGATCAGCTTGACTAACTTCCAAAACTCTTTGACTCTTTGATCAGCGGCCCTGCACTTGGGAGAGCAGGCTGTGTTCCCGCCTTCAATCACCGCTTCCTCACGCTACACGTGAACGTGTTCGGCCCCTCGGCACATGAAAAGGAAGGGGCTTGAACTCCAGAACGGCTCTAATACTAGCATGACTTTGGGATGTGCGGCGGCTTACGCAGGTTTGTCCTTGACCTCCTTTCTGCCTGCTTACAGGGATTCTTCAAGATTTGACAGAGAGATGAAAGGAAATAAGAAAGAGGAGTTTTTCAGATTTCTCCACAAAGCCTTAGTGGAATTATATTTTTTCTACAATTCTTCAGATACAAATACAGATTCAAAGCATTACAAATCAAAGCAAGAGCAATTAGCAATATGTTTATGGCAAGACGCTTTTGGGTTTCTGTGGCATAAAAGAGACAAACAAAACAAAACAAAAAAAAAACGGATGAAAAGAGGAGAGGCGGCGATGTTGTCTGTGCTTCTCCTCCTGCTGATGACACATACAGCACATGCCTCTGGCAAACCTTCAGCTCCTCCAAACTCCCTGGACATCCCGCTCTGCTGCTGGAGGAAGGGGCTTGTGGGTAATCGAAGAGTCTTCTTCAGTCGCCACGCTGATCAACTTTGAGAGAATGAAAGCAGTATCAAAGGGAACATCTCTTCAAGATGAAAGAGAGCCCCGTTAAGTGTGTGGCATGCTGTAGTCTCCTTCCGTTTTATCATCCTCTGACATGTACACCAGCGTTGCTTTATTCTGAATTACAATCTATCCACTTGAGACCTGGTGGCTCACTGCACCCAGTAACTGGAGTTCACAAAGCTTGTGGCGGAGATCCAAACAGGCTGAGCTGTATACTGGACAGCAGAGATGGCAGCTGGCATTCAGTCTGATAACATGGCAGGATCAAAAACGAATGTTCATCAGAGATCAGAGCTTCCCTGCT
This sequence comes from Brachyhypopomus gauderio, assembly GCF_052324685.1. Classification (NCBI taxonomy): domain Eukaryota; kingdom Metazoa; phylum Chordata; class Actinopteri; order Gymnotiformes; family Hypopomidae; genus Brachyhypopomus; species Brachyhypopomus gauderio. Next base: position 14,818,380 of record NC_135216.1, on the reverse strand, counting down.
CTTCTACCAACTTGTTTTTTTTATATACAGATCATCACATAACAAGGATCATTTTTTATAAATCTCTAAATCTAAATCTCGACTTATTTTTGTTTTGTAACCATTGAATTGAACTGAGGTCCCATTTGAATTTACATGATTGCTGCAGGTTGCTGTGTAACTTTGTGAGATTAGTGGGCCACCCAAACACCCAGTTTCTAAGCATGTATTTCCTCTATACATACATTGCTGTAAGATACTGAACACCTTTAATATAGCAATAATCCAAATATTGACATTGGAAATGACTTACAGTGTGACGGAACAGCTGTGCGACTCATAGAAATCTGACAGACGTAGTGAATGCCTGTGATTCATCAGGAGAGTCATGCAACATTCGTTATGAACATCTGAGATTGGACAGATTTGTCAAGATACCAGTGATGCATCCAGACCGATGAAAGCGATTCGGATTTCGCTCACACAAGTGTCGAATCATGGAGGTTGCGAGTGCCTGATAGCCCCGTGTGTTCTCCCTACGATAAGCACAGTAGCACGTGCAGGGAAAGGGGTTGTTGATGTTGAATATGAGAAACTACCCAGTGTTGGGTGAGGACCACATGGGCCCGGTGAGGACCTCGGCGGGGCGGGAGAGGACCATGGCGGGGCGGATGAGGACCACGGTGGGGCAGGTGAGAAGTCTTGGCCTTGCACCCTTGGTCAGCAGCAGGGGGGCTTGAGAGAGCAGCTGGACAGTAGAAGGCCTCTGGATGGGCATTGAATCAGTAGCCACCACAGTACATGCAGTAAATGACCCTTGGTTTACTACTCATCCACTTCAGTACTCTTATACGCAATTAATGGCAACCCAAACAAATAGTGTTAACCATTTTGCTTTACATTGTCCCAGTGTATTAATCACACTGGCATTCGTCTTGATAAAGCCGAAGCTCATTATTTATGTTTAGTGCTGCAGCTTTTCAATTCCTGTTCTGTGCCCTTTTGAAGATTGCTGCAACAAACAGGCACAACGCACAGCATGGACATCATTGAGACATGAAACACAATGTCACACTTGGAAGGGATCTGGTCGCGCTGATTTCACTGGCCTTATGCTGCTGTTTTTATCTGGCTTGCCAGGAGATAATTCTGAATTCTGCACCACTGCGCAAGCATGACAGCACTGTGACTAGTTTTGTGTGTGTGTGTGTGTGTGTGTGTTTTACACAGATGTTCATCTTTAACTGCTTGGTCTTGATGATCAAGTTTCCATTGTGGATTCTGAGTTACAAATGCAACTTTTCAATGACATTTTATTATGTAAACATAAGAACCCGATGGGTTTTACACTCCATAAGCATGAGCTTTACTGCTCATGAAATAGCAGTCTATTTAAGTGTAAGTAACATTCATTTATAATGCACTCTTTACATAACTCACTGTGACCAAAGTGCTGTACTTATTTCAGAAAACACACCAAGACACAGGCAAAGACATTGGTCACAAAAACACAAGAAAACAGTGAAACATAAATGACAAAATAAATAATAGGAGAATGAATACAAATATGATTAAAGAAAGATAAAACAATTAAACTAAGTAATACAACGCACAAAAACCCAGACCCAAGAACACCTCACATTACCAACAATCCCACACTGTTCAACAGCATGTTTATAAAAATTTAAACCTGATTTAAAAACCGAGATGGAACTTGCTTGGTGTATTCTGGGCAGTAAACTGTTCCATAATCTCAGAGCAAAAACTGCAAACACACAATCCCCATTTGATTTTCAAGCGTGCCCGAGGCATGGCCAGAAGAGACTGTGATGATGAGCTCAGTGAGCGTCACAGGTGTCGCAGGTGAAGGCAAGGTGGCAGTAAAAGATGTCGCTACACTTTTCAGTGCTTTATAAACAAACAAAAGCACATTAAACTGTATCCTGTACTGGCCTGATAGCCAGTAAGTGAAACGACGACTGATGTGTCTCTTTTTATGGTGTTAGTAACCTGGCAACAGCATTCTGGACTAACTAACTGATGCACTAGAGACTGGTTAATCCCTATATAAAGAATTACAGTAGTCTGTTCTGGAGGAGATGAATGCATGAATATCTTTCGCCAGGTCAGAGAAACAGAAAAGGCCTCAGCTTTGCGAGCTCAAAGAAACTATATAGTACTACTACTATATTTTTTACCACTGAGTTGATATGTGGTGAGTTGATCAAATCTGAGGTTTGAGTCAAAGATCACACCAAGATTTCTTATTGATGGCTTAACATTTGACAACAACTGACCGACATTATTGGAAGCATTATTAATTATATGAAGGACACCACAATGACCTCTGTTTTGCTCCCATTCAGCTGGAGGAAATTGACAGCCATCCACCACTTAATGTCCTCCAGACAATTCTTGAGGGACGTTAAAAAGCTCTTGTCATTAGATCTAATAGGAAGGTAAAGCTGTATATTATCAGCATAGAAATGAAAGCTGACCTTGTACTTCCTAATAATCTGGCATAATTGTAGCATGTATAGCTAGAAAAGGATGGGACCTAGTCTTGACCCTTGTGGAACAACACTTGTAACAGAGGCAGAGGAGGAGAAAAAGTGCACAAAATTCACTGCAAACGTGTTCAAGGTGAGATGTAACCCACCTCAATGCCACACCCTGTAGTGTCTGCCTCTCTTCTAAGCGACCAAGAAGTATATCATGGTCAGCTATGTCAAACGCAGATCCAACAACATCCAATCAACAGACAACTTACAATCAACATAGCACAAACGGTATATTGTGACCTTAAGCAGAGCCAATTCAGTACTGTGCATAGCCTTAAACTTTTCGAAAATATTGTTGCTCCTTAAAAATGGCAAAATCTTGGAATATGCAAATTTTCTAATACTTTTTTAAAAGGCAGTTTAGAAATTGGTTGATAATTACTGACCAAAGCAATATCAAGAGTGACAACAGCATGTTTAAAACTGGCATGAACCATATCATACAATGACATCTTGTGGTGTGATTGTTGGCTTTCTGTTCAACGCTAAGTCTGATAGATTCAACAAAAACTCAAACTCTCAAACTCACTAAAGCCACCTATGCACAATGGAGCAACTAGACACAAGGACTGGATTTGAGACCTAATAGTCTCAATCTTACCAATAAAAATCTGTTGCAAAATCTTCACATAAACCAGGAGAAGAATTAGGACCTAATTCAGGTGGTTTAAGTAAACTATTAATTGGTACAGAACAAAACATTAGGTCTGTCACAATTCTTGGTGATGATGTCAGAGTAATATGTCTCAGTAAGCTGAAAGTCAATTAAACAGCTCTGGAATATTTCAAGATCAAGCAATAGTCTGTACTTTTTCCATTCCCTTTCTGCTCTTCTGCAGGCCTGTCTCCTGAGTGGCTCCAGGGCTGACAGCCATCCACACCGTAATGTCCTCCAGACAATTCTTGAGGGACCTTGAAAAGCTCTTGGACTTTAAATTTAATGTATTTTAATCCCATGGGCGCAACACTATCAAGAGCAGTTGAACAATTTTGAAACAATCCGGTGACTAAATCATTAACATTTGGATGAGCCAGACTATGAGTGCACAATTTAAATGTATTTGCTGTAGATGAGCTGATATATCTGGATGATTGGTCTAAAACAGGAGCAGTGAAATGCTCAATAAAACACTATTAGCTTATAATAAGAACAATTTCAATATCTATTTTGTTAATGAAAATACCAGTGGAAAATACTAGATCAAGTATATGATTCTGCATGAGTGAACTCATGAATGTGCTGAATACACTCAAATGACGATCATTTGATGATCATGAACAAATAATAGTGGCCCACTCTATACACTGCCCCACCAAAGAGAAATACACACACCACAGAAAAAACACAGAGCAAAGAAAGAGAGCTGGCAAGCCGACAAACACACTGCCGCCATCTTGTATCGCACTGTGGTCCAGTACATTTTAATTCCTTTGTTGACTTTTTTCACCTATTTCATTTATACGCTTCTGTTTAAAAACAAAACATCCCAATGGATCATCTCTTGATGATGAGGATCCTGTGTTGATTCATGTCTTACTCCAGTTCATGGAAGGTGTCAGTCAACTCCCAGTGTTGTCAAATGATCAAAACAGTAAAATAATCCAAGTTTGGTGAATGCAGTCTTCTGAAACCGTTACAAAGAGACTTCAGTCAATATCTCATTGTGGAAGCAAATGACAGAAAGGTTCATTTCACTTCAGTGTGCATAGCTTAAGGTCCAAGCAAAGGCAATAACCTCGTATTGAACAGAATGAAATAAGGATTGACCACCACCACCCTCTGCTTTTCTAATTGCTTTATAAAAAAAAAAAACATTCCTCTCTGAATGCTCTGAATCTCCTGCCTCTGGCGGGAGCCTCCATTGGCTCCTCCCCTCTCTCCATTGGCTTCTCCCCTCTCCCCTTTGGTTCCAAGTCTGTCATGCTTCTTGTCTTCCTGTTGGCAGAGCAGCGGTGTCCTCACTCTACTTTGATCCATGTCTGATGGCACCATAAAATGAATGCAGCCTTCTGCCCACCCATGAGAACAGGAGAAAAGGAAACACTGCCTTTGTCCAGGAAGGGCTAATTGCACATCTAATGAGTTTACCACACAGTAGGATCTTTTGCCCAGAGCCCAAAATAAAATAAATTCCTTCTTTGTGTATGTTAAATAACATCACTGATAGCTATAATAATTGCACTGCAAAAGATTAAATTATTTATAGGCCTGATATAAACCCCTGGTGAAAAAGAAAAGAAAAAAAATAAGTAGAAGGACCACACTTTTTAGAAATAGAGGCAGGGCAGATCTGTCTGCATGAAATGAGATAGCGGAGGTTTCTCTACTGAACATGGAGGCCCACATATGAGTGCGTACAGTAGTGACCTCCGGGCACTGAGGTGTGAAGTGACTAAAATGAAAGAATCATTGAGTTCAGCTTTAAATATTTCAATATATCCTCTCACTAACTGTCAACTGTTTGGCAGTGAACAACTGTATATTATTAATATGGGCATTTAAGAGAGGGTTGTATTCATATATTTAAATGATTGTGAGGCTCCTTTTTCCCTTTTTGTAACTTAGCTTTAAATATACTACCTAAATGCTACTGGAATTTAATAACAATTATATTGCTGTTTCAGCATACATTTAGGTTGAACAAATGTAATAAACATTAACTATCTCACAGAACACATACATAAGCAGATTGTACACTCTATATTGCAGACTTAATCAGATTAGGGAGACAGAGGTCTTGTGCAATTACATTCTACATCATGAACGACAGCCATTAGGGTTTTCTTTGACAAACTCTTACTTAGTTTAATTTTGAAATTATGTAATGGGGTCGGGACCCTGCTCAACATGGCAGCCAAGATGTTCTTAGACTTTCAACCAAAAATCAGTAAGGTTGCGTGACTCAGCCTCTCAGGAGAGATAAACAATATGTGAAGGAAGACGAAGGAAAGGAAAACAAACCAAAACAACCCCAGCCCTGAGTGACTAATTTGCATTCTCGTCCTCATTTGCAAATTGGATTTGCATTTCTGATTGTAGAGTCAGTAACATCCAAGTGGTGGCAGTAGGATCTGTCTGGGATGTCCAATCACAGAGAGGCACAGCGAGATCTGATATGAAGACCTATGTCAAGATGCAGCACGAAATCTCATGTTTGACTAAGGCCTGTCCTCATAACTGCCTCTACAAACCTTCTTTCTTGACTTCACATATTCACATACTGCATTTTTGTAGATCATAGTCCAGTAAGAAGGACATGTCCCCTTTCACACCAACTTTTTTCAGAGGTCATAGACCTCAGCAGGCGAGCCCAGATCTTTCAGTATTTTCACAACCCATATGATGATAAAACTGCAGTCCAAACGAAAGATATGATTCTATATGACCTAGCACCTTCACATATCAGATATGTTCTTCTTCCAGAATGTATCCAGTCTTCCTGTACTGGATAAGAACGATCAAGCAAGAATATAGCAGATAGCAAGGCGGCTTTGGCTAATGCATCTCTTTGGCATCATTTATGTGAAAGCTGCTCCGTTTGCTCTTTTCATCCTCCTCAATTACCCACAAGTCTGAGGAATGGTAAGGAGAGGTGGTTTCACAGAGCGAAGAAGGCTGAGAAAATAATCCCAGCTGATCTGAAGACTGGAGCTGTCCTTAGATCTCAGAGTCTGCATTATATTACGGGCACCCTGATGAGAGCCCGTGCCATTACACAGTTCTCCTGAGTCCAAGACTGATCTCATCAATAGCATGTGTTTTGTGATGAGCACACACACACACACACACACACACACACACACACACACACACACACAGGTTCAAAGGCATGTAGTCGACTGCCTTGCTACCTCTGCGTCAGACAGTGTAGCCTGTTCATAAGGTTCCAGTCACGTGTATCTGCACACGCTTGTGCGATGCCTCACGTTCCTTGTGCACAAACAGGTGCAGCTAATGGACATTTTCCTGTAGTCTCTCACTCTGTAGTGTCGTCATCAGTGCTGAATCACCAACAGTGCACAGTTTGAAAGAATTCACTTTCATTTTCAGTCCAGTGAAAACCTAACTATAGTTACTCCTCCGCTCACAGGTGTAATTGTCCAATTGTCCAATTGTCCACAGGTAATTGTCCCTGTTGTTATCATGCAACATATGCTGTCCACTGCTGTATTGTTACCATGGCTGTGCTGCCGTGTCTCAACCAACTATGACTAAGGTGCACTAACCTGTAATGAAGGCTAAACTCAGGGCTTTTAAGCACAGCATCGTACTGCAGCAACACTGGTAATAAAACAGCCTTTGAGGAGCTAGCATGCACCAGTTCTGACCCTGAATGAGGCACTAAAGAACACACAAAGGTCTCCATGGAGTCTCTTTTGAGCAGAGCCAGATTCTGTTCTACTAAATTGAGGCTTCATTTGCAGGGAGGGTTTTGAGTCTATAACGTTATTACATATACATGGCCAAATGGCTTGGGGAAAATTTGATCTTTAATCATTGTAACCTGGCCTGATAAAAGTTAAAAATGACATAAGATGTTTTTTTTACCTAGTTGTTGTGCACATCAAATTCATTGAATATTACTGTAAATAATTACTGTAAATCTTGAAGAATTTACTTTTAGCTGCCTATTCTTCATACCTTTTGCCCATACTTTTATAAACAGTACACCATTTTTTAAGAAAATGGTGTTTAATATGGGTGATTTACTTCTGAAGTATGTAGTTAACATGTTGGTATTCAAACAGGATGTTTAAACCATAGCAATGATTAACACAACTGTTTGCAAACTTGTCAATGACTAACAAATAGGTGTGATAGGTGTGATCAAATGGTCTAACATCTGATGCCTTAGCTAAGTCTGTCATGGAAATTTTCTAATAAATGGATGAGGACTCAGACGTGGTTAAATGATTAATTTATTACAAAAATATAAATATATATAAATAGGACAAAGACAGATATAAGACAGACACAAGACAGACACAGACATGAGAGTCTCATTCAAGCAAGACAACTCTGAAGGCAGGGGGGCATTCCCCCTGCTTATATACAATCTTAAACACAATTCAGCAGTTCTAACAGCAGGTTATCTTTAGCACAGCATGTTCCAAAACATAAGCGTCCAGCAGGCTACTTTGTCTCACATGTGTGTATCTCCTAATATGGACTTCCCTAGAGTTAGCGGAAGCAACTGATGTATCAGTTGAACACAGAGAAAAATGACCCAAGACTAGTAGCCTAGTGACTACCAGTTAACAGAGTGCTCTTACCCTCAGCACTCTCCCTGACCTGGGTCATGTATAGCACACATGCATAATATGAACTAAACATGGTTACACTGAATCACACTACTTCATTATTGTAGTCCTTCTGCTTAGTCAGAATGGACATGTCCTAAATCATAAAGTTCATAATGATCTCTTATAATAACTAAACATGATCTAATCAATGATGATTAGTCAATAATCAATAATTTCTCTCACAAGTCTCAGTCCAGAAGCACAGTGCATTATCAGCTGAGCCATGCCACACATTAGAAACTAGCGTGGCCACACTCCTGGGAATTCAACATGATTCCAGTATATTCCCTGGGGTGAAAGTGTGTGAGAGTGATCTAAAGCACCAAAGAATCAGTGTCCAAGCATAAAAAACAAAGCAAACAAAACAAAACAAGAAACAGTCATTAGGGAACTGCCATTTAGTAATCTGACATTTGTCCCAAAGTAAAGATTCAGCCATTTTATCTGTAACTTCCATGGACCATGTCTGATCTGCCAGGGGACAAGGATGAAAAATAGATTCAGTCTATCCCACAACCTTCTAAAACACACACACACACACACACACACGCACACGCACACGCACACGCGCACACGCACACGCGCACACGCACACGCACACGCACACACACACACACACACACACACACTAATATGAGCATATTGAATCAAATTACCCTTCTATAAGCACATTCATTAACAGTAATCCTTCATTATTGTCCAGCTTTAAGTCTTTACAGCTCCATTTCCACCAGTCATGTAATGAGGAGATTTTTTTTTTCTCAGCTGATCTCCGAGCTCCTGTCATTCAGTCCACACGTGTGGTAAGAACCCCTGGATTACAGTGATAGGATCAGGTGGGAATTCATATATTCATCAAAGCACTCAATCTTTTTTAATTTAATTCAGACAAGTCTCTGAAATTATTGTACGTGTGTGAAGGGGAAAATTTATGTTCCCTGACAACTACACACACACACACACACACACTCACACACACACACGTTTACTTGGGTCGTTACCATGGTAACCAAGGGCTAGGTTCTCTGTGTGTGCCAGTCTCCTTGATTCTTTAGGACAGGGGAAAAAAAAGTGAAAAAAGGTTCAAAAGTAGAGAGATGATATCAACACCAGCAGAGAGGCGGTGGAGTGGAGGAGGTGGAGGAGGTGGAGGCGTAGAAGGAGGAGACTCAGGCCTGATCCACTCCTTTCACACACTTCAATTAGCAGCCATTTACCGACAATGAAGTAATGCAGGCAGTGGCACCATTTCCTTTGGCTTGTGTAACTCGACAAACATTCTGTTTTTCATCTTCTTCTCATCTGGGCATGCTCAGTCTTACTGTGACTGATTCAATTATAGTACTGTTAAGAAAATCAGAGTGCTATGTGTTTTAGCATAAATGTAAGTATATGTAACTAGTTTTATGGAGATTATATTAGTCTTAAATTACATTAGGTTTCAAACTAAATGAACGCTTAGTGAAATGAGATATTTTGATGTCTCCCCTTCCCAGTGATAATAAGACAGCTCATTAGCCTGAGGTGTAGTTTCTGCTATAGTAGATATTAGGTTTGGGAGAGAGGCTCTTCACAGAAGGGAAGCCTGGGGTGGGGGTGGGGGGGGGTAGCTTACCTTCCATCACGTAACAGGTAAACAGGGTTGCATGAGGTATGAGAGGACGACAATATTCCAGTATTCCTGATGCATTCTCTGCTTGTGTTTATCCAGACAGAAACATTTTCCCCCACATGTCTTGTGTCAGATGTGTGATTCACCCCTTCTTTTGAAGGATACACAAAAATCATAAGCCACGAGTCAAATTTGGAGCTTATAATCCACCCATTTTATCTCACGAACACATGCGGAAGAAACCTGTCTAAACACATTAGATAAAGAACAAAGGACTTAGAGCAAATGTGATGGAAGTGGATAAATGTAGATACATGTAGATAAATGGAAATAAATGGAGGTGAACGTAGTCTTCTCCCCTACCTCTGTTTTTCTCTGCTGTGTAGAATGATTGTTTAGAGAGCTGCTGTGTAGAGCAGTTGGGTAGAGAAGTGCTGTGTAGAGCAGTTGTGTAGAAAGCTGCTGTGTAGAGTGGTTGTTTAGAGCGGTTGTGTAGAGCAGTTGTGTAGAAAGCTGCTGTGTAGAGTGGTTGTGTAGAGCGGTTGTGTAGAGCAGTTGTGTAGAGTGGCTGTGTAGAGCGGTTGTGTAGAGAGTCGATGCGTAGAGAGGTTGTGTAGAGCAGTTGTGTAGAGCAATTGTTTAGAGAGCTGCTGTGTAGAGCAGTTGGGTAGAAAGCTGATGTGTAGAGTGGTTGTGTAGAGAGCTGCTGTGTAGAGCAGTTGTGTAGAGAGTCGATGCGTAGAGAGGTTGTGTAGAGCAGTTGTGTAGAGCAATTGTTTAGAGAGCTGCTGTGTAGAGCAGTTGGGTAGAAAGCTGATGTGTAGAGTGGTTGTGTAGAGAACTGCTCTAGAGTAGTTGTGTAGAGAGCGGTTGTGTAGAGCAGTTGTGTAGACAACTGCTTAGTAGAGTGGTTGTGTAGAGAGCTGATATGTAGAGTGGTTGTGTAGAGATCCGCTGGATGTTTATTTTGAATCAAGAGAGTCAGAATGAATCAAATCACTGAGTCAAGATTTATCGTCATTGCAACATATACAAAGCATGAAAGGAATGGCGCAATGCAACAACAGTACAGCAGTGCAGAACACAGGACTACGACGTGTGAAACCGCTACACAACCGTGAGAGAAGAGTGCGTGGGAGACACTGAGAGAGAGCCGGGTGTGCAGAGAGAGAGGGCGGGGTGTGCAGAGAGAGAGGGTGGGGTGTGCAGAGAGAGAGTGGGGTGTGCAGAGAGAGAGGGTGGGGTGTGCAGAGAGAGGGTGGGGTGTGCAGAGAGAGAGGGCGGGGTGTGCAGAGAGAGGGTGGGGTGTGCAGAGAGAGGGTGGGGTGTGCAGAGAGAGAGGGTGGGGTGTGCAGAGAGAGGGTGGGGTGTGCAGAGAGAGGGTGGGGTGTGCAGAGAGAGAGGGTGGGGTGTGCAGAGAGAGGGTGGGGTGTGCAGAGAGAGGGTGGGGTGTGCAGAGAGAGAGGGCGGGGTGTGCAGAGAGAGAGGGCGGGGTGTGCAGAGAGAGGGTGGGGTGTGCAGAGAGAGGGTGGGGTGTGCAGAGAGAGAGGGTGGGGTGTGCAGAGAGAGGGTGGGGTGTGCAGAGAGAGGGTGGGGTGAGCAGAGAGAGAGAGGGTGGTGTGTGCAGAGAGAGAGTGGGGTGTGCAGAGAGAGAGAGGGGTGTGCAGAGAGAGAGAGGGTGGGGTGTGCAGAGAGAGGGTGGGGTGTGCAGAGAGAGAGGGTGGGGTGTGCAGAGAGAGAGGGTGGGGTGTGCAGAGAGAGGGTGGGGTGTGCAGAGAGAGAGGGTGGGGTGTGCAGAGAGAGAGAGGGTGGGGTGAGCAGAGAGAGGGTGGGGTGTGCAGAGAGAGAGGGCAGGGTGAGCAGAGAGAGAGGGCGGGGTGTGCACGGTAAGAGGGAGTGTGCAGAGAGAGAGGGTGGGGTGAGCAGAGAGAGGGTGGGGTGTGCAGAGAGAGAGGGCGGGGTGTGCAGAGAGAAAGGGTGGGGTGAGCAGAGTGAGAGGGTGGGGTGTGCAGAGAGGACATGTCTGCACGCTGCATAGATGAAGGTTTGCTAGGATTACTGGGATGTCACCATAGGGACAAGTTAGAAGAGGCTTAACAGAATGAAGGTGGGGAAGGTCACAGAGTGGCTGCCATTCACTGAAATGGGGGTAAAAATCTCGTGATTGGAAGAAAAAGCAAAATAATTTGAAGAAATGGATTTTGACCAATTGAAACTGTTCAGGTTTCTTCATTCCTTTTTAGTTTAAAATAAAGTCCACTGTGGAATTAACACCTACTGAATTCATTTGTGTAGCTGGACATGGCTGAATTCTGTAAGCATCCACTGAACTCTGGTGACTGTGTTGGTACTTGCCAGACAGGGTGATCACTTCCTTCCACTGCTATTTCCGTCACTGGTTTAACTGGTTTTCTTCAGTGAAGAGCAAACATATGTAATTTGATGGTCCTGTGCATGTAATCATTATTCAATCTGAGAAACATCAATAACAGCACACCTGCTGCTAAGAAGCTACAATCAGTTGTTACACTAATACTGTGATATACACAGTGAACCATGTGTACTTATCCTGTGTGTCGATTTGTATGTGTGTGGGGAGAATAAAGGTGACCAGAGTTTGGACAGGAAAGAGCTGATTAAGGCAGGTGTTTGGACATATGTGTATGTGTAAACCTGTGTGTGTGTGTGTGTGTGTGTGTGTGTGTGTGTGTGTGTGTGTGTGTGTGGAGCAGCCAGAGGGACTCTTTCCTGGGTTATTAGATGACTGAGGAGGTTTGATGATCGATCAGCTCTGCCAGGAGGACACGACATGTAACCGATGCCCGTTTAATTAATCCTCGACTCAAAACCCGACAGAGACACTACATACTCAGGGCAAGTCGGAAGAGAAGAAGGTTCTGGGACCCCAGTGCTGACTCATGGGCATGGTTCCCTCCAATCACTGGATAGCAGACTTGGCTGAGTGTGATGAAATGTGTGCAGTATGTAAATGCAGACATGAACCAGGCTGAGCGAATCCTGCCTTCAGCCATCCTAGTAATGCTGCTGCCTTGAATATCTCTGCCCTTAAACATGTGAAGTGAATATTCACAAATATATATATATATATATATATATATATATATATATATATATATATCATGTTTGCTCTCACCTGGCTCTTCACTGGAAGACATTTAAAATATATTTTAGTAAGATATAAGCATGTGCAAAAATGGCTAGATTTTTATATATTTTTTTACGTTTGTCAAAATGAAAGCACATTACACTGTTGGAAATGTTTTGTACACTCCCAGAATTACTAAAAGCGGATTTAAAAAGTGGAAAAGTGGATTTAATAGTGGATTTAAGCATACGTTTTTATGTCCATCCAAGTAAATTAGCAATGATAGCAAAGCTTTGATAAACAGATGTTTCTGCAGTAAATTATATTCATCACAGATCGGTGAAAAACACTTATGCAGTCATGTCTTAGTATAGTACATCCTCTGAACTTGCATTGTATTTACATAAAGAATTTACTTAAAGAGTGTCTCCAGTCACATGACTGTGGCAAATGTTCGCTGATAGTATCTGAATTCTCATCAGACAAGTATCCCACACCATGTCCCACATCACATCTCCCTCCTACAGTGTCTGAATAGCATCCATAGAGAGTGTATGATTAGCTTGTAAAGAACTACAGAGAGTGGATATTAGATATTCTGCAGTACTATTCAGCCAGAGATAGGCCTCTACAATAGGAGGTTTGATGTCCTCATAATTCAATAGGACCCGCTGCTATGACGACAGATGTCACGGAGCCTCAAAGGTTCCAATTTAACATCGACTTTATTAGATTACAGCACAACAAATCATTTAAAAACATTTTCTGCACACCTTTGCATCAGGATGACTTGGAAAATATCATTATTCACAATCACCGAGTTGAGCAGCCCAACACTGTGTGATCGTTAGGTTCCCATGGCCTTTGGCTCCTATGATGAACTCAGAAACGGTCGTTAGTCACATCAGTCTGAGTGGGACAAGCATGCAGGACAAGCCCTAGTACGTCCTAGTACGGCAGTACATGCCCTAGTACGTCCTCATGATCTGCGCTTTGATTGGCCTCTGCTGTCTCCTTCTCCCCTCATAAAAACATGCTCTCCAATGGGCTGCTGGGAAATGTAGTATTTTCTCACAGTGACGCAGCAGTGTAGATTGTGTCCTGTAGTTAGACATGTAGGTGGTTGTAACACTGTGTACATTGCTTTGTATGGACTGTTATAAAGGAAAGATGCTTAACTAGAAACATTAAAGATTTTAATGTATATTTAAATAGGATTGAAATGGGCATATATTAAATAATTAAGAATTCAGTTTAATAGGTCAGAAAGCTAGACCCTCAACCATCAGCAAAATGGAACGTATAAACACTCGAGGTCTCATTCATGCAGTATGAATGCAAGCACTGTGCATATGGCTATGAAACATTCAGGTTGCATTTATGTCATAAAACAGGTTTTATGTAAAAACTCATATGCACTCTCATACATGCTCATCTCCCTAAGCTGTGCTGGGTGCTCTAAGCATGCATGGAGGGTCCTTACCTTAAAGTGCTTTCTCTTGAGGCATTTATATTCTTCAAATCTCCAGCAATACCCATCACTTCTTCTTCTCCTTGAGAAAATTGGTATTAGATACGGAGCATGTGAGGTCCTAGTGCAGCATGATCTTCAGAAAGGGCATATAGTGCAACAGGACACAGTGTCCTCTCTGCCTTCTGCCCTGGCACCACAGCTGGGTTGGGGGACGTGGTGGGGGCGGGGCGTGGGCGAGGCACGGCTCCCTAAGGGTTCCTTCACCACCGGACGCTGAGCTGCCTTTATACCTCATGAGGACACAATGCAGATCCTCTACTGTTCCCACTGATATGTCAATACCTGGCATCTTTGCTTCCTGCAGACACAGAGCAAAGCAGATGGTGAGCATCAGATTTGTATGGAGAACAATAAAAGAGGCTCCGTTCACGGGAATTTAGCTTGTTATGTTATTACTGGGGCCATCGGCTGCCGTGTTTGTAATGACTGCTGACAGGTGCGGTGTCAGTAAAATGCTGAGGTGGGAAGGGGTTCAAAGTTCATCCTTTACACGGCAGCGGCAGGTCCGACTCGCGGGCCGAACGGAACCCAGAACTGAAGTCTTTTGTATTTTCACAGCCACTGCAGTCTTTGTACTTGCTAATCACAAGGACACTAACGTGTATAGTTTAATGGCTATAGCAAACCTGACTGTCTTATTCCATAGAGGGCTGTTCCTTCATTCATTGAGCTTATGCTTGAAAAGTCTTGGCAGATTGCTTTGCACTCTCAGCGGTAGGAGAGTTGCGGCGTGGAACCAGTGACTCGGGATGGCAGCAGCCTTTGTAGTAAATGGTGGGTGGCAGACGGCGGCACTCGTGAAAGATGTGGCGGGGGTGGATGTGGGGTGGGTGGTGGTCGGGGTGGGGTGGTGTGGGAGGCTTTGTGCCAAGGTGAAAACGAGACGCACACCTCTGCCAAGTGAACCTGGTGGAGAGAGTGGTAAGAAGGTGGAGTGGCATCTCACGTGCCCAGCTCACCCCCCCCAGAAGCTGCACACGTGTCTGCAGAGTGTGAGCCTCCACACACAGTATGCAAGGAGACATGTGCTGTGAACAGTGCTGTAGCTGGTTGCAGGATGCCATAAAATGGAACCCCAAAGGCACTGTAATGCAATAGTTATACAGCGGTTACAGCGGTTACAGTGGATACAGTGGTTACAGTGGTTTCATCAATGGTTTTAACACTATATTTTGTAGACGTAATGTCAAGAATGTGGACATTAATCGGAGGGTGCTCATAAACATAGTCTGGGTTGTGTAGAGGTTTGACTGCAGTAGCCAAATCAGAACAGTGACTAAGATCACAGAGGTTGTGTACTAGATATAAGGTCATAGAGCTTCTTATTAAAAAGAAGCATTATTACATTCACTGTCTGAATAAGGAGTGATTGTGAAAGGTGATGGATGAGGGAAATAATAGTGTTCTCTAGTGTTGTTTTGATAGTTAATACATGTGGTCAGAAAGGTAAAACTGCTCCTCTATGCATAATACTGTGTTGTACATATCTGTGCACCTTTTATGGATTTTATTAATGTTTTTTCTCATTTGGCATTAAAATGGTTAATTTTGACATTTGGGTCATTTAATTCTAAATCTTTTTTCTCTTTCTCTAGAATAACTGTGTTAGCAGTTTTTAGTCAGCATTCCTCTTACTGCTATTGCAGGTGTGTGTACTTGCATTTGTGTGTGCGTGAGTGCGTGTGTGCGCACGTATGCGTGTGTGTGTGTGTGTGTGTGTGTGTGTGTGTGTGTGTGTGTGTGTGTGTGTGTGTTTGAGAGGAAAATTGAAAAGATAAAAAGTGAAAGCAGGGGAAAAATAAAATGAAGAAGTGGATGTAAGTGTGGGAGGGAGTGAGATGTCGAGGTTTGTGACCCATTTAATGCCATTCTACATGTGCAGAGGGAGAATCACAAAAGCATTTGGAGAGAGGGAGAGAGTGCTCAGACAGCCCTGAGAGAGAGTGAGAGGAGAGAGAGTGCTCAGACAGCCCTGAGAGAGCATGAGAGAGAGTGCTCAGACAGCCATGAGAGAGAGTGAGAGAGAGAGAGTGCTCAGACAGCCCTGAGAGAGAGAGAGTGCTCAGATAGCCTTAAGAGAGAGAGTGTGAGGAGAGAGTGCTCAAACAACCCTGAGAGAGAATGTGAGGAGAGAGTGCTCAGACAGCCCTGAGAGAGTGAGAGCGTGAAAGTGCTCTGACAGCCCTGAGAGAGTGAGAAAGAGAGTGCCCAGGTAGTTCTGAGAGAGAATGGGTGTGAGAGAGTGCTCAGACAGCCCTGAGTGAGAGGGTGAGAGTGGTCATACAGCCCTCAGAGAGAGTGTGAGGAGAGAGTGCTCAGGTAACTCTGAGAGAGAGTGAGAGAGAGAGTGCTCAGGTAGCCCTGAGAGAGAGAGAGAGAGAGAGAGAGAGAGAGAGAGAGAGAGAGAGAGAGAGAGAGTGCGAGAGTGCTCAGGGCTCTGGGCCTTGTGTGAGAGCGAGACTGCTGTAGTGGAGTTAAAACAACACATGCAGCAATGTTCTAATTGCTGTAGTTATAGAGTTTGCCTGTGTGCCTAATTACCTAGATGAAGACTGTTGACAGTGTGATTTTTGCTGAGTGCAGTTAACAGCCGTACTGAATGAGTACGCTGAAGAATAAAGTCTTTATAATAATAACCTCTTAAAGTAGCGAGGAAAAGCATCTCTCCTCACAAACATTAAAGTGAAGTCAAGGGGTGTTTCGGTACTGTATCCTCACAGGTGCCGTATGGAAGCCTTCACATTTACCTTCTCCATCGGCTCCAGGTTTTACTGAGGAAGGAGATGATTTATTCTCACTATTCTAAGGAGCCTACGTTGAATCTTAAGTGCCTCAGAGACTCGTTCCTGCTGTGGTGTGGGCATGATGCATTTGAACCTTCCTGGTCCCAACCTGTAACTCCAGTTTTGGGCTGAGGTGGCGGAGATGTTCTTGGATGCTCCTTACCAAGATGACTTTTGCTTCTTTTCAAGTAAAAAAAAAATTGTTCGCTAAAATCTTAAGAGATCTTCAAGAGTCACTTCTCCATCTTAAAGCTGTAGCAACACTCCTCTCCACCTTAGTTAATTACTTCCTTAAAGGCTTTGCAGGAGATAAACAGTAAATCTTAATTAGGTGGACTGTTCATTATGCCTGTGTGTGTTTTATCTATGGATCCTGAGTGCACTAGACAGGCCAGCTTAGCCAGTATAGTGGACAGTGTGTGCTAAAGCTCTGCATTTATCTCATTGCTGAGGTTAGGGTAGGAACAGAATGGTCATTTAGCTCTGTGTGTTCTCTCTGGGGCTCCAGCACAATCAATTGCAATGTCTGTGCCTTAATTCCTCATCACTACAATACTTACCCCCACTGTCTGCCATTTGCTTATCTTGTTAACCTGCGTTCCTCTCACTGCTCTTCTCCACGCAAGTGCTGCAGGGCTTTATGTTACTGTTCCTGGGAGACAACGCTACAGCAATATGGCTTCTTACAAATGATCGCTGCCTATAACTTATCGCTTTATATAAACCCCAGCCTTAAAGTGGCAGAAAGATGAAAATGTAACAAGTCGCCTATCGCCCTAAAAATCTAAATTTTATTTGATCTTAATGATCTTATAGGCATTTGTCTTATTCATGTATATACATATTGATATGAATATTTGAATGAATACATTCACAGTTTAATAAGCAATATGACTTTATAGTGTTCTGTGTCGGATTGTCTGTATGGATAGGTTCTGCTCATTACATATAAAGCAGCTATATCTGTAAGTTGTCATAATTAATCTGGTTTGCCTTTACCTCCTGATTAATGAGCCATGTTAACTCTCCATGGCTCCGTGTGTGTGTGTGTGTGTGTGTGTGTGTGTGTGTGTGTGTGTGTGTGTGTGTGTGTGTGTGTGTGTGTGTGTGAGTGACCATAGCTCAGGTATCTCTTGTGACTGGCCGAACTTGCACCATTCTTTAACATAAAGAAATCTAACTTACCCCTCCAATTATTCTTCAAATAGCAGTTGGACCCGGACTGGACCCCTCATTCAACTCCACTTCCAAGCTTCCAGCTTCATTAATGCGGATTGGTGTGTAACGCGTAGTGGGTTTGTGAGACTGGGTGCCCTTGTCTCTCACCACACAGAGCTAATCTGACATGGCAGCTTTCAGCACAATTATGGCCTGAAGTGCTATTGGCCTTCACAGAGAATCACGTTTGAACAGCTGAGCGCTCGAGAGTGGCAGGCAGCAGATCGGACATGTGCCCAACGTGTTCACCTCACGCCCGACATGCGTGGTGCACCGCACGCACAACTAACACACACTCCCAACACTCAGCGCAGAGGCTAAGCCCAAGACACAAAACCAAACTTTGACAAAGCAAGTTTGATATGGAAGGGCACAATGGAAGATGAAGAGATCAAATAGGGTTGAAACACATTTTAGTTGAGAATGAAAAATATGTTTCTAAGAGTGCATTTGTTATATGTCAGTATTATAAAAGATAAAGGTTAACGTTAGTCACCTCTAAAACTGTAAGTCACTGACACTCAGCAGACCCCCCCCCAAGACAAATGAATCTGTCACCTTAACTTCCCCCACCGTGATGTGCACCTCTCTTCCATTTGAGCTGCTCACCAGACAATCACACATGTTCACCATGACATGGTGGAGTCTTGTGCTTGTTCTCCTCTGAGCACACGGGGATCCGGTTGGCCTCACATGGCTGCATTACCACAGCACTACAACTATGTGGACATACAGTGTACCTGTTTGAGGTATGATAGGGGAAATTTAGATATGGGAAAAAAGACTAAATTGGTAGTAAAGTGACAATAATTGGAAATGAACAAATGCCCCAACGTGATACATTCACCAGCAGCCCCTTCCTTTCAGGAACACTTCACAGTCTGCTCGTCTGGTTTGAATAGTGAACCGTTCTCAACACATCACTGACACTGAATAGTGGACCGTTCTCAACACATCACTGACACTGAATAGCAGGGTTGCCAACTTTTGAAGATCGCTTGGAGTGAGATTTGAACCTGGAGAAGGTGGCGAGTGTAAATTGTTGACAGGGGTGGTTGGCAAACGTAAGTTGTCCGGGGGGGGACGTAAAATGGACACAAATTAAGTATTATATCGCGATCTATCGATCTATGCTTGGCGCCAGAGCGAACTAGTAACTCACTGAATCATAGATGTGGATCAGAGGTAAGTAAACTAGATTTTTTTTTTCGGTGTGAGATATCGCAAGTGTGGCGTGAGAGCGTGTGAAAACGGTCAAATGCGTGTGTCTCACGCTCAATGTGTGAGAGTTGGCAACCCTGGAATAGTGGACCATTATCAACACAGCACTAGCACTGAATAGTGGACCATACTCAACACAGCACTGACACTGTTTGGATGGTGGACTATTCTCAACACAGCACTGACACTGTTTGAATGGTGGACATTTCTCAACACAGCACTAACACTGTTTGGATGGTGGACTATTCTCAACACAACACTGACACCGTTTGAATAGTGGACCATTCTCAACACAGCACTGACACAGGCACGGCAGTGTTAGTGGGGGTTGTACCTGCTGGGCGGAGAGAGATGTGACACCCACAAACATTGAACCAACTGTGCTATGGTCACACACTGTTGTACCTACTGTCATTTTGCTAACTGGCTATACAGAACACACAGAGTAATGTTTCTGCTTTGCAGGGCTTTAAATCGAAACAGACTATCAGACTTGTTTGGTTCAATTTTCTCTTGCAATACTCCTTGATGAAGCCCATTCAATTGACCTGTTAGGAAGTGGAGAAACATTTTGCTGAATCCGGAGACTGCACCTGCGTCACAGGGACAGAGAAAGGGAGCAGGTCTCTGAAATGGACTCTCATGTGAATCTGTCCTCACACTAATAAATTACCACTTGTGTGTGATACTTACAAATAGCCAGAAAATGTTAATACATTTATGGGGTAGTCTGATCATGTAAGTTCAGGTCCCCAGCTGTTTCAGTGACATTGTGTGGATAGGCTCCGCCTACAGGGAAGAGAAGTGTAAATGCAACATACTTTCATTTATTTAAAATTTTATTTGTTTAGTTAACTATTTGTATATTTATTTATTTACTTACTCATCGTGCCCGTCCCTACAAAAAGTGAACATGTTTTTTATTCATTTGTTTGTTGCAAAATATTCAAGAACATTATAAGAAACATAAATTTAGCGTAACGATTGTATAAACATGATGAAACGTTTTATGTTGGCATGTTATTTTGTCTGTACCAATGAACCGATAATGCACAATTTATACTGTTACAGTGACTAAATTATGCAAAGTATTCTTACACATACTATTTGTTACCCAGCAAAAAACACATGATGCAGCAGTCTAAGAAGTCCAGTTCATAACCAGTCAATCAATACTGATTCCCTCAAATGACCTTAAATACAATTATTGGTCTTATTATACTGGGTTAAGTACCGGCAATCAGACTTGGTTTGTTACTGTGGCAATGCTCACTCAGCATCCTGCAGTGGAAACCCAGAGCCCAACCTTGCAGGCTGGTTAAGTTTTAATTCATCTTTTAAGCAGATATTTTGTGTATCATTAGCTGAAATGATTGCAGACTGAAACAATCGGAGGGTAGCTGGGCTAAGCACTGACATCCAAGCAACTTTTTACAACTTTGAGCAGTTCATCTTGTAATAGTTTTATGCATGAAGAGTTCTTAGTTCTAATCTGAAATGGATAATTTTAATCCAGCATTCAAAACAGTTTGGGGACTTGCAACAGAGCAGAAATACTAACCTCACAACTTAACAGTGGCTTAATACAATATATCTTGTGTGTGTGTGTGTGTGTGTGTGTGTGTGTGTGTGTGTGTGTGTGTGTGTGTGTGTGTGTGTGTGTGTGTGTGTGTGTGTGTGTGCGTGTGCGTGTGTGTGCGTGTGTGTGCGTGTGTGTGTGTGTGTGTATGTGTTTTCAGTGTAATTCTTTCTTGATTTTGCGACTCTGTGGCTAATGTTGGTTGTGTGTTTCTGTTTCTGTCTGCTGCAGGTTTCATATATACATGTGGTGGGACGTTAAAAGGGAGGAATGGGACCATTGAAAGCCCCGGTTTTCCATACGGATATCCCAACGGGGCGAACTGTACATGGGTCATTGTAGCAGAAGAGGGCAATCGAATTCAAACACTCTTTCAGTCATTTGCAGTGGAGGAGGAATATGATTTTTTATCCCTCTATGACGGACACCCTCATCCAGCGAACTTCAGGACAAGGTAGGCACTGTTCATGGAGACTAATGCCAGACAACGTCAAATGACTACTTACTGTTTCTGTTGTTAATGACTGCAATATCATCAGACTTTTACTGAAGGGCTGTGATGATTAAATATGATGGTGATTTATGTGCAGAAAGCACAGATTAATATGATAGAAATAATATGTTAAGGTCTTTCCAGGACCTGTGTGGATTAAGGTTGGAACTATCACTATTCTCCATTAGAGAATATGTAATGAACTAAAATCTGTACAGTGTAATTTAATGTGTGGT
Source organism: Brachyhypopomus gauderio (assembly GCF_052324685.1). NCBI lineage: Eukaryota > Metazoa > Chordata > Actinopteri > Gymnotiformes > Hypopomidae > Brachyhypopomus > Brachyhypopomus gauderio. Next base: position 14,796,754 of record NC_135216.1, on the reverse strand, counting down.
GAAAACAAGTGTGCCTTCCAACTTTTCAACTCTTCCAAGAGTCCTCCTATGATAATTAGATACAAAAAATAACCATAAGGGAATATTTTTAGTGAAATACTAGCTTTCATCACTGAAACATAACTCAACAGCTTTCTTCATGGGCAAAGGATTTTCTCCAATGACTGTCACTGCTTTGATAGTATTACATTTGACTAATATCGGTTAGACCCAAAGCCTATCCATCAAGCATTTTATTAGTGGATTAACATTTATGTAATGTACTTAAGTTTCTCTTAAACCAGTGTGAATCTCGTGTGCCCAACAAAACAGAAAGTTTGCTTTATTTTGGCATAGATGCCAGGATCATGAATCCCAGTGCAACAAGGTCAATCTTGTCATAAATAATGAATGCATGCAAATAAAATGCTAGAAAAACACTTCAAGTACAGTGACCAAGGTAAGTATAAAAAACCCAAGGCTGACCAAATATGTGTATTATTTACAGTTAAAGGTCTCTGAAGGAGCTCTGTAGGTGTTGTGTACAGGTCCCCAGCAGGTGTTTCTTCTCTAGCTTGATTTGCGAAGCAGAACAAAGGCAAATGGCGAAGCAGTCTAGAGTTGCTCCGTTCCTCGCCTCATCCATTACCCGTCCCAGCAGCGGCAGCGATGGGGCCTCGCCGACAGGGCTCAGGCATAGAGGGAGACCAACTGCGTTTTCTAGAAATGACTGGTCTCACCTGTGTTTGTTTTTCTGTCTATGTCAGCGTGTTCTGTGCGTGCCCCAGAGAGGGGGAGGCAGGTCGAGGGGGGGGGGGGAGTCGGGGTCGCCACTTGGGGCTCTCGTGTGATTTAGCGCTCAGCTGGGGCTGTAGTTTCATGTCTGGCAGCTTCCAGCTGTTAGCCAGGCTGCAGTAGGCTGGGGAGGAGTCTCCTGAGTCAACTCTCTCTCTCTCTCTCTCTCTCTCTCTCAGCCTGTCTTGGTTTCATTCTCTCTCTCTCTCTCTCTCTCTCTTTCTCTGTCTTTCTCTATATTGCTCCTACTTTCTAACTCTCTGCCCATCTGTTTGTGTTTCCAACTTCACTCTTTCATTTGAGGAAGGCAAAGGGTTTTATTTAAAATGGAAGTTGTGTTTTATTTATTACTACCAGCACTCCTTTGTTGTCAGGGATAACCTTTTCCTGTCTGTATAAATCGCAATAGATGTTTATTCATGACATAGTGTACAGACTAACCCAGGCCAGATCCTATGTTTAATGATGCGATAACCTGTCGTTGATTCAGAACACAACACAGCAGGGAACAGCCTGCTTGAACCTAACATTACACAGAGCAGCTTCACACAGACGCTTGATCAGAACGAGCACAGAGGAGGTCTTACCTTCATAAAACTACCCTTCCACCTTCCAACCAAACCTCAAGAAACAGGGAGAAAATTAGTTGAAAGAATAATCCAAAGCAGGACTGGAATTTTCTGTTATCATAGCCTTCTTTATTACTGGGACTCCTCTTCAATCTCTCTGTTTCTCCTCTTCTTGGGGGGGGGGGGTACCTAGGAGGAAGAAGGAGGAGTAATGATGGAGCGTAATTAAACAGATCAAAGAGGAAATAAAGCCAGCATCTGCAGGCTGTACGGTTGGGCCTGGCTCCGTGATGGTCCCTGGCAATGCAGGCAAAGTGCATGTTGCCATTCTACTGTACTAAATTATGCACCACAATTAGAGATTGCACTCCCATCTCTCTCTCTCTCTCTCTCTCTCTCTCTCTCTCTCTCTCTCTCTCTCTCTCTCTCGCCCCTCTGTGTTGGGAGTGCTGAGAATGGCCTGTTTGGAGGGAGTAATATATTGCGGTTTTATGGCCACCCTGGTCCTCCTTGGAGATCTGACACTAATAAACTGCTGCGAATAACAGTTCATAACGATTTGCTCGTATCCCCTAACCAACAGGCCGTTTATATTTTATGATTTAGATTAATCTGTGAATTCATTCAGATGTGTAAATTTAATGACCCCTCTGTCATCCTATGTCGGAGGGTGCTGTGGACATATTGACTTAGCAAGTGTGGGATTACATGTGGAAGCAGCAGAGATGCTGAGGATTCTTCTTCTGTAGGTGAACTTCACGGAGGATGCTTGTGTGTACCAGCACCAGATCCTATCAAGCACGAGGTTAATGTATCTGGTTTGCTTTTGATTAGGAATACTGACATGACCTTAGGTGCCATTTTGTAATGAACGAAGCCCAGGGAACAGTAGATTAACATAGTGAGGAGCAACAAGCCACATTCTTTTCAAATGGACGCTCACTCACACCTGTTCCTGCAGAGCATCCACCATGTTTATGCTACTTATGTGAAGTATTTCCAAACTTGTATTAGTTATTCATACACTTTGCATCGTTGTAGATTTGAGTGTTGAAATGTGAATCTTCCTGTAGATACGGGAGAGGACACTGTTCACTGTGCTGTATGCTTTATTTGTCCATCATGGATTCAACATAAATACATGCATAGGACACATTAGCCCATTTTATGTGTTTGTATTGTCAAGACAACAAAATTATTAGGGTTTGTATTTGAATTTGAATTAAAGTGGAAGAAGGTGTAACAATCAGGGCCATCAGCAGGACACATATTGAGATTGGGGGAAGGTTTTGTCATATGTACATTTACATTTACGGCATTTAGCAGACGCTCTTATCCAGAGCGACTTATCCAAAGCGACTTACTGCTTTGTAGGCCAGATAGTACAGATAGGCCAGAATTCAAGATACTATTGAGTCAGACTACTACTAAACTACAGGAGTCAGTAATTACCTAGTGTTTTGCAAGTTAAACGTTTGGCAAGAAGCACAAATAACCATAGACCTACATACAATTTAAGAACAACGGCAAGTGGTATCAGCTGAGTTAGTTTGTTAAGAACTCAACAAACAGGTGAGTCTTCAGTCTACGCTTGAAGACAGCAATAGACTCTGCAGTCCGAGCAGCTAATGGAAGATCATTCCACCATCTTGGAGCCAGGACGGAGAATAGTCTGGAGCTTTGTCTTCCATGAGACTTTAAGCATGGAGCTTCAAGTCGAGCCAAGCATTAGGTTCTGAATGCTTGCTGTACGGATTGGCTTTTGACCATGGACTTCATGTAGGAAGGGACTAGTCCATTTTTGGCTTTGTAAGCAAGCATCAAGGTTTTATATAAGCCAGATGTGTCTTCTGTGGGGATAGACAATGTTAAATGGTCAGCGATTAACGATTTTGCTTCCTGCAAAAAAACAAACAACCAAATGTGGTCTATATGGAAGAAATAGCTAGTCTTCACCTTGGACATAGTACAAATATCCATGTTCCTACGGTTGTATTTAGTCCAGACGCTGTAGCACGTTAATGCTTTGACCGTTTCGTTCAAGTAATGGTATAACGACGATTGTCTGCACGATGGCGTGAACACACAAGCGACCTGTTGCAGTGCGCTGCCAACGTGCAGAAATGACAACTGTTGGAGTGCTGATGGTGCAAGGGGCTGCGCTCGCGCCTTCTCTCGCGCACAGCGGACACTAAACAACTCTGAATTGAACTGAATTAAGCACACACCTCTTCTCATCCGAGTGTTTTAATCCGTGCAAAGCGCAGCTGCAATTCGTAACAACCACCCAAAATGTCTGTGTCTGTACAGCTGCAGGAACGGGCTTGACTGCACGGCAACAGGCGAACCACTGATCTCAACCCGCTCAAGCTGTCGTCTTCTGAAACAGTGACGGTGCAACCTTGCTGGACCATCAGCTTTTTTTTACACGTTTCGCGAGAACAATTAAAGAAACGAAATAAATAAAACACTCGGCGATTTGTAAATGAGCTTGTAGGACTCCTACAGTTAAAGTGCTCTTCTCCATAGCTGGGAGGCTATACTGTCGTCCGTATTGTGACTGGCGACGGTGTGCGTGTCGGAGTGTGAAAGACACTCTGTGATCGACACTGGGGCATAAGCACGCAGTCTTGGCCCTGTGGTGGTGGCAGTATAATTAGCCATCATTGTGTGTACACGCCTATGGCTGGGCGAGGCTGAGCAGCCAGCAGCAATTATTCATCCTCGTGGTGTCACTCAGGGCTGGCTGCCCATCTCCATAAATCATTTCTCAGGTTGTTGTGATGTCTGATCGAGCCGCCCGTTGGGGATGGTTCGGCGACAGCATCTCTCAGCTCCTCAGACTGATGTAACGACAGAATATGAAATTCATGAATTGCTGTACTGCAGAGAGAGAGGGAGAGAGAGAGATTTTGGATACGCTGAGCTTTAACCTAAAATCATATGCAATTCCATATTTCCATCTCATACATATGCATATCCTGTTCCCATTCACGGTGTGGATACAGTGAATGTGTGTGTTTGTCCTTTATTAGCATCCATGCTAGTGGCTGCTATTGACACTCCATGGGCTGGTGAGATGGGTGGGTGAAATCAGGGTAACAAAGTCAGATAATGGCAAGACGTCTTGCTTTTATGTAGCGTGTGCTTGCGGTGGTGGAGTCGATGAGACACCGCAGACAGAATTCTTCAGCTGCGCTCGAGCCCTTAACCAACCTTTACCTTATAAATAGGCTGGAATGGGGGGTTATATAAAACTCTTATTCCCACCTTTCGCACTCACTGAATCATTGTGAACTGATTTGGCCGTTAGTTACATAGATTGAAATTCTGAACACAGATCTCAGTACCGCTTCAGTGCCAGTGACTTTCACTTCAAGCGGCGTCACCTATAGCAAGGAACTGGACTGTTAGTGAGAGAAACCCCAGGTAGCTTGAGACGCCGCGTCCACTCGTCTGGTGGGAATAAGTAAGAAACAGTCGCGGCTGTTGCTGAGCAGAGCTGCGAAGGGACAGACCCCGGCAGAGGAGAGGCGGAGGTGGGACGTTCTTTGGCACTCTCCGGCTTGAGGTGCTGACACCTTGTGGCCAAAGTGTGAAGTGCGGTATAGACCTCAGTCTGACTCTACAGCAACCTCCCAGCAACTGGACCCAGAGCTCGCCGATCTTTCCTGCACATTGAACACTGTACAAATACTGTTTTTGTTTTGTTTTGTTTGTTTGTTTGTTTGTTTCAGATAGCAGGTGAAACCTGACTCAGTAGTGTCATGCCTTGTTGACAAGGATTAAGTTCTGTTTTTAAAAGCCTCTCAGTCTGCCATTCACAGCTGTTTATTCGATGTCAGTGCATGTGGATGGCCATATCTACACATTATATTAATCACAATGTTTAACATATCAGATATAGTAATTTCTTATAAAGGAATACACAGAACTGGCATTGTTACCCGTCAAAAATGATCAACAGCATAGTGACGTAACAAGAGCAGAGCACAGCAGCTTCTGGTGTGGTGTTTTAAACAATCGTGATGTTTTCCCAAATATATTCACTAGAATCTCACATAACGTTCACAAATCTTCCAAGTATCAGGAGAGACTTTAAAGTGCATGTAAACAGCTGATAAGCAAACATTTCCCTGTGGTCTCAAAATAGTGGGTTCTTGTATATATCGCCACCTTTTGTGTTAAGACGTCTGATGAATTCCCCTCCCACATCAGCCTTCAGTCTCATTGCTCCCCTGTCAGAGAATCACGCAGCAGTTACCTGAATCTGTCACAAGACATGCCACGTTAAGCCCTCCTTTAAGGGAGTGCTTTAGTGCTTGCTTATCCTTATATATTAAAGGTTGTTGTGAAGGAAGCATTTGAGTGTGGCAGTGTGGAGAGTTCTCCAACACCTAGCTCCTGGCTGACAAGCAGTAAAGCAATGTAAATCAAGACTGAGCACCTTGGCACCGAGTCAGAGCCAGAGCCACTGGGCCACTGTGATTGTCCGCTGTTCCACTTGTACCTTCGCCCTTCCACACTCTGCTGATTTCGCTATATACATTTTAGAGTTATTTTCAGCAGGAAGGTCCAAATAACGACTTCATCCAAATAACGAACACTTGATTTTTTTTTTGTTTGTTTGTTTTTAAAAGGAATGCAAGGTTTACTGTTGGGCCCCAATTTACATTGTATCCACAGTTCCAGTAACGCACTTAGCTGGTGGTAGACACCAATGTAGTCTGCTAGTCATGCGCTAGTCACAATGCACTTAAACTGTCGCGCATGTAACGTGTACACACGCCTGTTCAGCCCCTTATGACTCAAAACTATAGAAGTTATGACAGTTGGCTGACTATATTTGAGATGCTGTCTACAGTCATGGTACAAGTTGCCTTGCGATTTCTGTCACAGCATATCACTGCATGTCTCTGCTCACTACTGGTGGGACTGTCTGTGTTGTTTCCTTGGCTTTCATTATGGATGCTGCTATTAAACTAAGTAAACAATATCCAAGTCTGTTGAACCTATACCTTTTGGGAAGTAAACAATTTTTATACACAATTTGCTTTTATATTTCATGTTAATATTTAAGGTCATATCAAGGCTCTCAATGACTGAAAGAAAACCACAATGTAGCCATCGTGATCAGTGGTGATGGTGAAGAGATCTGGCTTGAAAAACCACAATGTAGCCATCGTGATCAATGGCGATGGTGAGGAGATCTGCCTTGAAAACCCACAACGTAGCCATCGTGATCCATGGCTATTGTGAAGAGATCTGCCTTGAAATGAACAGGCCGTGCCACAACAGGCTTGAAAACTGACAAGTACCATCAGGGGCACATCTGGACCGTTCCTAATCAACAAACAGACCATTAATGCTTCATTGACCTGGAGGCATGACAGCTAGATTATCTCTCTCATATCCTCATGTCCACCTGTCCACATCCTGAATTTGCTTTGACGTAAGAGAGCCTTGTTAGAATTTGTTCATTATGAATATGTGGACCCGGGGTCTTATAGAAGCGAGCAGGTCTGATGTGCTGTGTCATTAAGAACTCTGCTATGGACACATGAATGTCGAGCCTGGGGATATCTCATTGCCATCAGTCACCGTTACCGCTTGCTAAAGGACGCTGTCATCGAATACGAGCTCCACTGGCAATTTGAGTAAAAATGACCTCCTCACCACTGGAGAGCTGGAAGTGAATATGGCATTTATTGTTCAGCAGGGGGTTCAGAATGACAGGGTGGATGCTGACGTTTCCCAAATGTCTCTGCTCCCTTTTCATTAATGCAGTTACTACTTATTCAGTATTGCTTATCAAAGAGCCTTGGGGAAAAAAGTCATAATTCCATATGAGAACCATGTGAGAGTCATGCATGTCTGCTACTGATAAATCTTAATTTTATCTTCCATACTAGAAAAAGTCTTAGATGACTTTGGTGGTGGCTAGAGGTGGTTACAGTTAGGTGATACCCTCTGGAAGAGATGGTTACAGTTAGGTGATACCCTCTGGAAGAGGTGGTTACAGTTAGGTGATACCCTCTGGAAGAGGTGGTTACTGTTAGGTGATACCCTCTGGAAGAGATGGTTACTGTTAGGTGATACCCTCTGGAAGAGGTGGTTACAGTTAGGTGATACCCTCTGGAAGAGGTGGTTACAGTTAGGTGATACCCTCTGGAAGAGATGGTTACTGTTAGGTGATACCCTCTGGAAGAGGTGGTTACAGTTAGGTGATACCCTCTGGAAGAGGTGGTTACTGTTAGGTGATACCCTCTGGAAGAGGTGGTTACAGTTAGGTGATACCCTCTGGAAGAGGTGGTTACTGTTAGGTGATACCCTCTGGAAGAGGTGGTTACAGTTAGGGTTTACAGTAAGAGAAGAGAAGTCCAGCTCTGCTCTCTCACAGCTGAACCCATGACAAGGTGCTCTGGGTCTATAATGATGATCAGAAATGGACATGTCTGCAGATACTTCATATATCTTTATTTCAAAGAATATATATTAATGTAGTCTTATTATAGAGTCTAGCGCAAGGAGAAATATATGTGGTTAGAGCTGGATAATGTTTTGGGGGAAACAATGTTAAAAACGGAGAATATGTTGAACATATGTTGAAACATGTAAAGAGGCAATTTGAAAATATTAATCATTGCTTTAGTTTCTCCCAAGTTTAGTTTCTGAAAATGGCCATCTGCCAAGGTATTACCAATTAACCCTCAGCTAGTTTAAATAACATCTTAATCACATCACATCTTAATCTGTGATATGTATTTTAAGTGTTTGACATATTCACAGTGAACAAGGGGCATTCCTGTCCTGTGTATTAAATAACCAGCATGAAAGAATTAGGTGTGTAGGGCCTGGTCCACGCCTTCCCCTAGCTGGAGGGAAAAGCGTTGTGTTGCCTGAGATGCTCACCAGAGCAGAGGAGAAGGACAGGGAGAAGGACACTTAGAGGGAGACAGAGAGGGACAGGGAGAAGGACAGGGAGGAAGGTAGAGAGACATGGAGAGAGACAGGGAGAGGGGCAGGGAGAGAGACAGTGAGAGAGACAGGGAGAGAGACAGGGAGAGAGACAGGTAGAAGTTACATGCCACCACTGCTTCATGTTGTCAGTATTGTCATACTACCATAACTTAACATTAATATGAATATTATGAAAATATATGAAAATAATTTTTGAAAATCATTAGTTTGACATTTCATATTTATACTACAGGCAACCAAAGTCTGGGAGACACTGGTCTTTTATGGTTAGCCTAGTAAAGTAGGGATGTAATTGGTAGCTGGATAGCTGGTCATTGAAAATCATTGAATGCCTAGAAAATGAGGCACACTGCCTTCTTCCCTTTGTTCCATCAGTGTTACGTTTACACCACAGCACCACACGGCTGTCAGCACACTGGGAAGCTTCGTGCGCTCACTAGCAGAACAAAGATTTATTTTAGACTACAAGCACTTTTGATATGTGAGCAGAGGGATGGTTAATATAGTGGAACATGGTATTCTGGCTTGATTTCACTACCATGTAGAGAGTTCAGTGGTTGGCACCTCATATTTAGTGTCTGTCACAGTAGCACAGGGTCACTTCAGGTCAATGTCCACGACATATTGTTTTGTATATTATTTTTCACCACCTTGGATCAGTTGTTAATACAACATGACTTGTCAAAGTTAATAACAAGTGTTGGCTTCTCTTTAGCACCTGCTGGTGGGCATTTCATTTCAGAGCAGCAGTAAAGCATAGACCAGACCACATATCAGTCCTATTCTGTGTACCTGGAGATGCTTGCAGTCACCAAAATCCTAAACAAGAAGACAAGGCTTAAACACTTGTGCGGTTTTGTTAGTGTGCAGCTGGTTTGTTTAATAATCAAGTTTGAATTTGTCATGTTCATAAATTAAATTATTACATATAAAATGAGTGCATATCTAAAAGAGATATCTACAACTGTAATGAATACATATTTGATGATGCTGGGTATTTAACACCTGAAGAGTGTACTGTATATCTGATCGTATATCTGAAGTCTTTGTTTTTGTTTATATATACAAAGTTGTAAGATTCTTTATTCTATAGATATATCTATCCAGGTCACTGCAGATACTGTTAGGATCAGAAATGTCCAGTAGAACATAAGTAATGTATTAATAATTCATTTATTAATTTTCTAAATATCTGTATCAATGAGGTATCAACTGATGTACATTGAAAGGGTCTGCGGTAAAGGTAATGTAGCAGTGAAAACGGACTCCTAGATCAAAAAGTGTATTGAGTGGTCAACCTTGTATTGAGTGAATACTCTGCATTAGAACAGTGAGGTCTGTACAGGTTCATGTTTAGTAAAATTACTCCTCACATAAATGTCTTTTACTTACACTTCATCTGTTTATCTTTTACTGTTAAGATCGTTGTTAGACTGATTTCAGGTGAATTAACTCTGAATTCTACAGTCATCATTTATAGTCACTCATTAAATCTAGATTTCTAGCCAGCTACACATTTGTCTTGGAGTTTTCATTAATGATGCATTTTTCATAACTGAGCTTCTTTGTTGCAACAAGCAGCATCGTTTACTTAATTGTTCATATTCAAGAGCTTGTTGATACTGAATTCATTTTTAATTAGTTCTGCAAATATGCTACGGTGAAGTAGGCAAGGTCCACGCTTACCTGTAGCATTGCCTTTCTACCACTGAACGACACTGTTTGGCAATAATTTCATGCTAAATTATAATACATTGTGTTTATAGTTTTTAAATATCTGAGCCATTGTTGAGCAGAGCAATATAAGCTACGTGTTGCCTGCTTTAAAATATTACTCAGTTGCAAGTGTGCACATTAACATGAAACTAAATTTCATATATTAGTGTTTTGTCCTGAATAAATGCAGGAGTCCCACACTGTAGATTATTAATAAACCTTTTCCAAAATAAAAGTCCTTTCCCGCTACATAGTCTTATATAAATGAAACACATCACAATGCAAACCATAAAATCAGCGACTTCAGCCAAGTCACCAGAGGCCCTTTGGGTGGCCATCTCAGCAAGCCAGACTGCTTTTTGGTGCCTAGTCTGGTCAGAGCAACAATAAACAAGTAAAAAAATAGAACATAATATTTAAATGGTTTAAATTTAAATTTATTTTAAATATATTTAAAAGTCAGAGATTCAACTGGCTCAGTATTGCATTACAGTGAGGGAGAGTCTTTGCACACTATTTCAGCCCAGGTGGACAGAGCGAGAGGTGTCTGCCATTTTAGCACAGTGGTTTGCCACCTGGTCAGTTAACCTCTGTTTTGAGATTTTGGATGCTCTGTTGACTGCACGTGACTGTACTGTTTCTGTCTCAGTGTCTTCTCATTCTCCGCGGATCTTCCTCACTGTGGTCATGCTTCCACTCAGGACTTGGATGAGATCAGGTCATCTGTAAAATTAACATTCCCACCATGACACGCCAGTGTATTCCTCCTCTGTTCTTGCTCAACGTTCGTTAATTTGATACTCTTATCGGGCAATATTAAAAATATCGCCATTAATCTATTCTTAAAGTTGGGTTGGGAACTGGGTCAAAATAGGTAAGCAAACTATGATGAATTTCACCTTGATAGTCTAGTTCGACTGTATTCCTAACCAAATTACACAGTAGGGGGCGAGAACAAGTTTTCAAACCTGTGAATTACAACAACAAATTGCACATGTGCTTACATGGATGCAGCCGCGAAGTCGCCAGGTTTGCTTCATGGAAAATTCATTTTTAGGAAGCTTCCTAATGGAGACATTGAAAAGACTAAAGTTGTTTGCACCTTATGCAACACAGAATTCGTTTATTGTAGAAGTTCTACCAGTGTGAAGTACCATTTAAACGCAAAGCACCCGTTTGCTAATGCTGCTGACGCTGGGTCAAGCACTGATGCAGCCCAGGGGAGGAGTCGCCGCCGAAAACAGGTTAAATGTACTAAATGTTGGCTTACATTTCAAATCTCATGTTTAGCTGAATAAACATGTTATCAACCCCTTTTAATGTACAGTATGTAGGCTTACAAATTCATGTTTAACTGAAAGACCGTTGAACACGAGTAGCCTACATTTTATTGAGCATGTTTTTTTTTTCAAGTATCACCCCTTTTATATATATGTTTGTGTAATGAGTTCACATGATCCAGTTTAGTTAGGGTCCATGCTGAAGGTCAACTATACATCACCAACTGTACATGACCAACTGTACATGATTGATTAACTTTTCCTATTGCAAGTGGGCAGCAGTTTTGCTCCACTGTGACCGTGGGCTTGTAGATGAACAATTATACAAACGCATATGCAAATCTCAGACTCCCTGTGTTTTGGAGTGGCATGCATCACCTGTCACATATCTGCCTCCAAGGGTAAGTACTGCAGTAAAGAAGGTTGAGTCACACTGCCAACCCATACATCTGATCAGCTTGTGAGCTTACACTCCTCCTCAGTTCAGGTAATTACAGTGTTTTAATCCTACAGCAAACCCTCATGAAGTACAGAGTTACAAGACACCTGCAGCATGTCATTTGATGGCCACATTTAAATATCAGGGATACGACATCAAATTTAGCAACACCAATGGCCTGTAAACATATAAATTACTATCACTATCAAACTTTTTGTAGTGTGTCACATTTTAAAGGTCACAGCATTTTTCAGGTTTAGCCCATATTCAGAGTAGTAATGATGTCCACATCAGAGGTGCTCAACACACTGCTCAACACACTGAGAACTGGAAAACTGGTAAAGAGTGGTGTTGTGATATCTGAACATGCAAGAAGGTCCATTAGAGAGAGAGAGAGAGAGAGAGAGAGAGAGAGAGAAACAGACAGTGAGAGAGAGACTGAGAAAGGTGTGGGAGAGTATCCAGATAATACCCTTTCCATTTCTTCCACAGTGCAAAAATCATCCTTAAAAACACAGAATTAATTAGAGAGTGGTGTAACCTTCCTTACAGCTATTCCACAGCCTCTGCACTGACATCTCACATTTATTTATTTATTCATATTTCTAATAACCTTAGCGCCAAACATCTTTGGGCACATTGCTCTGTACTTCATAACAGTCTTTTTGCTAAATATTTTAAAATGCGTTATTAAAAAAAAACAGATGAAAAATGTCACAGTATTCCACACAGCACAAAACAAACCAGCCCCTTCATCTTCTCTGGGTTCGTTTGCCACTCCACTCTGTTTTGATAACACAGTGAAATCACTGCAGTTTTTCATTTCACTTTGATCTTTACCAGTAACCCTGGGTTAGGATCACACAAATATGCACAAATCCTCTGTTTCTAGTTGACTGAGAGGTTCCTGCTGAAGAGAGGTGCCAGGCAGGAAAACAGGAACAGGCAGTAATCAGAAGCTTAGATCGTATCACACAACATGTGTGTTGGGGAGTGAGGAGTGATTCTATTGGATATTTGGTGCCAGCAGATATAGAAGAAGGAACAGACTTGTATGAGTTTCAGCCAGAACAGCTGGGTGAGCTCCGCCCACACTGTAAAAACAAAAAAGTTGAGAAAACTCAAAATTTCAAGGCAACTTACTGCACTCGATTTTTGAGTTTTGATCCCAACTCAAACTCCTAAGTTTTTAAGAAATTCACTCACAGTTGAGCCAACTTATTATTTCTTGTTCCAATTATTTATTTTTCACATGTACTGTATATAAACTTAAGATTTTAAGTATTGCCTACAAATAATTCCAAATGATTCAAGTTATGCTAACTTACTCTATCTTGTTCAGATCATTTATCTTGCCCATGTATATGAACCTCAAAATGCAAGTTACAAGAGGTCCAAATTTTTTAAAGTTGTGCCAACGTATTATATTGTGGCGTGGTGTGGGAGAAAGAGCCCACAGACAAGTCCATTCTTATCAAGAACAGAGGTTTTATTCTCACCTTGCAAGAAAATTGGCACTCACAGGCATAATTAGATCAAACTCGAGGCCTTAAATAGCTTGGCCTTGCACATGAAACACAGGGGGAGGTCATGAAGACGGCAACGTTACACATACATGGAGGGGGAACTCGGATAATGCACATGTACATAAAAAATGGACCGGGGTGACTTAACTAATAACACACAATTAATAATCATTAATAACACTATACAGACATAAACACCACATAATACGCATAACAGAGCCGGAGCCGCAAGGGCTCATGGGTAATGACATCACCCTCTGGCACCCCCCCATTGGCCCGACGCTACAATATCTTGTTCAGATAATGTATAGCTATATCACATGTACATAAATCTCTAAATTCAATACTAAGAATAGCTAACTGAAGTTGGGTCATATAAGACAAATGACAAAACGGCTAAATTAACACATTTGTTATACCTTTCTGCAACAAAGGTAGTATTTCAACCAAAATACTCACAGTTGGACGTTTGGAACAAGAAATAATAAGTTGGCTCAACTGTGAGTGAATTTCTTAAAAACGTAGGAGTTTGAGTTGGGATCAAAACTCAAAAATCGAGTGCAGTAAGTTGCCTTGAAATTTTGAGTTTTCTCGACTTTTTCGTTTTTACAGAGTAGCGTAGGTCGCTGCTTGCCGCAGGTGAAATCCATTTCAAGATGTCCGGAGTCCAATCGCAAACCCCGCCCCATTCTCAACTAAGGAGTCAAATTGAGCATGCGCACAGGAGTGCAGTGTATATTTTGACAATGCAGGTTGTAAGGTCAGATCAACTTTTAACAAGAAACTCAATAAAGTAAGCTGATCCAATTACTTTGTTATCGTTTATGGTGCAATTAATTATTTTTGACTCAGCTAAACTAAAAATCATAGTAAGGCGAGCAATTTTAAGTTGGGGAGGAAATGCATGTCTACCTCATCACTACGTGAAGCAAATGATTGCTGTGATAGAGTGATAGAGGAGAGACTGACTGTTTTGGACATTAACTTGGTGATTTGGGGGCATTTACAAAATACAAAAAGTCAGTGTACCTTTAACTGTGTAGAATATTTTGGTGAACTTCATGTCTGTAGGATAACATTCAAATCTCAGTGTGTCATCAGACCTGACAAGCTGTTTTTTGTTTGTGAGAGCAACTTGCTAAATTGCTCTCCACCTAAGTGACTTCAACCCTGTGGACATCTGTTTGGTAAAGAGTAATCAGACAAATAAGGGAGTTGGGATTCAATCAATTAAAGCTGAAATGAGAAGTGAATCTCCTGGATATATGAGGGTCTCTTTCAGCATAATCTACTTATATTAGACTTTACTCACCCTGATGTTGTCTTATATACTTATGTTGTCTTAAAATATATTATATTTAGCCTCAAATATAAAGTCTAACATTGGTGCACAACATTGGTGCTTCATGTATGTTCTGTAATGGAAGGTACATTGTATCCCACACTGTAACTGGCCCTGTGTCAGAATCAATATTATGGCATGATTTATGCACAGGAATCTGGCGTTTTTCAGGCTTTCATCTCTGATTAGCGCAAAGGTGCCACTTGGGATTCTTTATTTGACCAACTCATTTCCATGTGAAGCAACATTCAGCTCATACTGTATAATTTAAGAAACACTTAGGAAGAAATGAATTGATTTCAGCATTGGTTATGGTACTTTAAAACCATAATTGATAAAAGTATTTTAAGAACACCTTTCTTTTGTAAAGCAAATATAAATACAATAAACATAAATTCAATACAAATGCAAATGCATTTAAGATGGCTGGACTGTATTCTAGCTCTCTTTCTGCAAACATGTCAGGAACATGGAGGTAGAGACAGTCTAGAAATTGTCTGTTTCGCCCTCTTACTCTGTCTGTCTCTACAAACTCGCCTCTCCCCCTTAATAGCTGAATAGAGTGTATGCTACATCAAGCGACTGTCACTGAAAATTTACCTCTTTTTTTCACCAAAAGGAACAAGGGTTTTTGCCACAGTCTGCTAGTCAGGTCATTACTTATATAACAGAAATACAAAAATTCAATTAAAGTTGTCTGTCATTTGACCTGCAGCAGATCAGTGAGGAAAAAAGACATTGTGGGAAATTAAGTCTTCATTGTATTCATGGAATTTTACTCTTTTGCACCTCTGCCCACCTCATTAAACGTAACATGCATGTTTTGGTGAGACACACACTGGGACTGAAGAGTTCTCCCAGCATCTCACATAATGGATGCATTTACCAGTTTTCAAACAGTGTCTTATTAAGGTTATTATTATTGTAGTTATCACACTTATCATAATATATATTATGTTGTTGCTTTTAGTTCGTGGTGGATGTTTTTGACTTGTTACGTCTGTTTTTTAGCATTCATTTATTCATCTTTTTTAAGATGTTATGTTGTCAACTAAGCATGTCAATAGAGATTTACTTGTATGTTTGTGTACCTCAATACTATAACAGCAGGGTGTATGGCACTCTGAATGGTAAAGCTCATTTTTATAATTTTATCATATCAGACAGAAGTGTAACTGTGCCTAAATTATTGTTTGGGGATCTGAATTATAATGGGTAATCTACACAGTGTGTTGCTGATGGGCACATTCTGTTTCAGTTTTGCCCTCACAGCATGTATATGGGGGTTGATGTTATTTCGTTTAAACTGAAAACCCATACTTGAAAGCTACAAAAGCATGTAATAGAATGATAAAGCATCTTCACCTTAGTGCTTCGGAAAAACGAACATACTGTGAAAATTATATACTCTCATGTCATGTAAATTGAGAGCGATGAAATTTCAAGAAGTAAGGCTTGGCAATAAATAACACACATGATAATGTAATTTTATTAAAAACTAGAAGACAAAATGTCCATTCTAAATTCATAAGAGATTTTTCACCCGTACCAAAAATAAGCTTTTTTTTGGAGATAGATGTTACAGCAATAAACAGTGGCAATAACTCTTGAATGTTCTTTCAAGCTTTACTGCTTAAGTACATTTTTTTCTTTCTAATTATGCCTGTTTTGTTGCATTAGCTCTAAGCTCCTGCCCACGTCATATGGCACGAAGTTGACATGTAGTTTGATGGTATTGGGATCTGTACTGTGAGCACCATACAGGTCTAACACCCCTATGGTTCCCTCGTGACTAGGGGAGTGCAATTACTTGGACTATTGACAGCTCACGTGTTCCTTGGCCACACGTGCGTTCGTCATTAGCCCACGCTAATGGAGCGCTAACAAGAGGTCTGGACCTGGTTCCTGACATGCCACCTGCATCTTCACTCTGCTGGGGTTGTTCCTCAACATCTGGACCAAAGTCTTTGTGTGTCAGGTTCTTGAGTAGGCAGGATAAGGGTACACTGGCAAGTAGCTATAGCGATAAATCTAGAAAGCCACAGAAGAATACAGAAGTGGATGACCAATGAATACATTAACAGCAAACAGCCGTACAGATCAAGAAGACCACCCAAGAGCTGAAACAGGAGCTTTCCTAAGATAAAATCTGAATAGAACTGTGCTTAGCATGCAAAAAAACTAAACAAAACCCCAAAAAAACAGAGAATAAAAACTGACTGCCTTACAGTCCTGGCACAAACACACACACACACACACACACACACACACACACACACACACACACACACACACACACACACACACACTTTCAACCCAGCAGTAAACCCTTTTATTTTAGATTATGGTAATTTGTCCAATTCCTTATGGTGTATTTGGTTCATTGAAATTCTGAAGACATCCAATACAGATGTAAATATTTATATAGACGAACATTTTCAGACTAATTACTAATGAACTACAGTATTCTTGCCAAAATATATGATAGTTGATTTTGATGTTGACATTTATAGCATAGTTATAGACAGGGCCGGAGTGGGACACATTTTCAGCCCGGGAGTTTCATGTCCAAATCCGGCCCAAAATTATTTTTCCCTCCCAATCGGCCCAAACTAGAGATTGACATGAGCCGGCCCATCGGGAATCCTCCCGAATCTCCCGATTAGCCACTCCGGCTCTGGTTATAGACTATGAGTTTTAAAACATGTTTTAATATAACCCACAGAAACAGTAGGCATGATGATAGTCAGATCAGATTGATACTGGACAAGCAAGGCAGAGTTATGAAAACAGTGCAACAGGAGCTGTGGCACTTAGAAGAACCCAGAGAAGATTCCAAACTGCTCCTATACCAGCAGGGAACACAACAACGTTGATGAGAGGCGAAAGGCCAGGAACAGGATCATAGCACACACAACTTCATTATGAATAATTCATATTGTAGGAGCCAAAATGGTTATTAATGTGTATATGTTTTTATTTTTTCATATGTTCTTCTTTTTTGTTTGAGTGTGCTCCACCTATTGGTTGCAGTGGATGGGCCACGTCGATAAGAACAGGTATTGCTACCTGGAGGGCGTGGCCAAAGCAGGAAGACACGGTTTTTGACCTCACATCCTGAAGGCCAAGCTGCCACAGACAATGCACCTCTCCCTTCTTTTGTTTCAGTTGTAATCTTTGGTTTATCTTTTTAATCCTTAGTTTCAGTTATGTTTGGAGTTTCTAAAACATTATGTTTATTATTTACAATAAATAATTTCTCAAGTTGGACAACAACTTTCTGTAGACCTTGGATCTTTTTTGGATGTGAAGAGTCAGACATTTTTGCTTAGCCACCATAGTGGTTATCAACAGGACAGGAAATAACCACTACACATATTATATATGAATATATAATTAATTTGTTATGAATATTACTTTTGCAATGGGTGCAGGCTGTTGGTCAACAGGTCAACAGTAGACCATCATGTCTGATTGGTGGAGTGCTCTGCGTGGTAGCTGTAAGGGGTGTGACACTTCTAGCTCAGTTTGTCTCTACTTAAGACGATGTTCTGTAACGTGTATTTTGTATAGTGACATAGAGCAGTTACAATAAAATACATATGCTGAAAATATCCACGCATCTGCTGACTGACGACGTGCGTTGTCGTGTGTCGGTTCAT
The DNA here is from genome assembly GCF_052324685.1 of Brachyhypopomus gauderio. Classification (NCBI taxonomy): domain Eukaryota; kingdom Metazoa; phylum Chordata; class Actinopteri; order Gymnotiformes; family Hypopomidae; genus Brachyhypopomus; species Brachyhypopomus gauderio. Next base: position 14,778,465 of record NC_135216.1, on the reverse strand, counting down.
ATGTTGTTGTTTATGCTAGCCCTTCTGTCTCGGCTCTACCCCTGTCTCTTGCCGCAAGCTAACCTACAATCCCAGACAATACAGTTTACGATAGAAAACAGGAATTCATGTGTTTTTGGTTAATGGTTCTCTGTTGTTTGAATTGTTCATAACATAAACGCATTACGAGCTATGCCTGATAAAAGTTTTACCACAATCAAAGGAACCTGACATATCTTGGAAAGGGCACATTCACAACAAATTTTTTAACAATAAACATTAAGAAAGAATTGGAGCTTCACTCCAGTAGGATATCTGTGGAGCTGCTGTGTATGTCAGAACACTGTGAGGATGGGAGTCGTTACATGGGGATGATTTGCTTAAGGTTGACCTTCTGAACCATGCTTGACAACTGCCTGAAACTGTCATATCACTGTTATCGCCATGACATCATCTTTCATCATTCATCTTCTTTGCAGATGACAGGCAGAATGGTGCCAAGCACCTGGAGCTTTAAGAGCACTCGGACTGATTTTCAACTGAACTTTGTTGTTTGTTTTTCCTCTTGCATTCATTCTTGCCTCCCGGTGTGTGTTATGGGTGATAAAACAGAAAAATACTCAAGGAAAAGACATCAAAGAACTGGGTTTTATGGGTTTAAATGTATTGATTTGTGTTTGGGGGTACAGAATTTCATGTTTTTTTGAAAAGATGTTTTTAAATGTATCATTTTTATTTATTTTGTTGATACTAGTGCTGCATTTTTTGCAGGCTATTTGACTTCAATAAATACAAGAACAAGAATTTGTTCTGATTCATTTGGTATTTTTAGAATACATCTAATGAGTGAGAATCTCACATTATAAAAAATGTGCACCCTCTTCCAGGAAAAACAGAGTTGTCCATGTCAGTGCATCACTGTATCACATAGTGTATCGCATCACATAGCTGTATAGTTTTAAATAATAGATTGATATACATTGAAAATCTGCTAATGTTCAATGATTTAATCCCCCCCCTGTATGCATGACAGTGGTTTGGTCCAGTAAATCAATGGTGGTTTGGTCCATCAACCAACCCCACATATTAACCCTTGGTACAAAGAATCTTTTCAATGGTTACCGTAAAACAAAGCACTTATATTTTTACCGCTCAGTAGAATAAAATGTTGCTGTGACAGTTATTATTATTATAATCTAATTATTCTAAACATTTTAAAATGTTGTGACAATCCTTAAATCACCTATTTGTGATTCAATATATGTAGTAATAAGGGTTTTCTTTGTTTTTGCTGGAAACGTGGGTGTCCACCTCAGGGACTGCTCTTGAGAAATTTCTCTCCCACCCCAGTGGGAGTTTAAATGACATATGAAAACAGTGAAATGACATATCTGCCTTTGCATCAGGCTAGAGGCATAACTCTTAGAAATGACTTGTACTGTTAAAACCTAAATTAAAACCCAGGGGTACTGTTATCTTACATCAATAGTTTTTGTACTTGTATTTCATTATTAGTCCATTAGTTTTGTTTCCAATATTGGTGTGTATCTCTCTGCACACAATAGAGCAAGTCCCTATTAAAATAGCACGTGTAAAATGTGGTACACATCCCACGTATCGAAATTGAGTCTACTAAAATGGATCACTAACTCAAGGTTAGAACTAGGCAGACTCTTTCCTGATCTCTGTTATTTCCTACATCTCCGGAAAATAGCACCCCGCACTATTATGAAAGCAGTTATTTGATGCAACTGTAGAGGTGGAAGAGTAAAGGGGAAAGAGAGGAAGGAGAGAGCACAGCTTATTGTTTCAAATGTATCAACCTGTTCCACTACTGAAGCCACCTTATAGCTGTTTCTGTCTTTGCTATTGGAAGAGAGGGCTTTTCCTTCTGATGCCCTTGTGATTTTCTCTCTGTTATCTCTCCACCCAGCTGAGCTCATGTCAGGTCTTTTCTTTTTCCCCTTAACTATTTCTTGCTTTATTTATTCCATGGGTGAATGGAGTGTCCCCTGATGCGGAGACTGTGATCACAGGGGTGGAGCAGGCCACCGGGAGAAGGAAGAAAGCTGTTTTTGTAATCAGAGATCTGAGCTCGAACCAGTAGACCAAAGGTCCCCAACTGAGGCGAGCTATCTTTGTCTTAAACCAGCCTTGCTGGTAGGCAACTCCACTGGCTAGGGCTTAAATCTCAGTTTTAGTATCATCGCCTTGCTTCTTGGGACTTGATTAGATGATTAGGATCTTCACTCTGGGCAAAAGCAGGTGTGGAGTTCAGCTTTGAACAAGAAGAGTTGGTCTCAAGAACAAAGTCTGGGTACATGCTCATGCAACTTTAGCAAAATCACTTAAATGAGCTCATTAGCAAAATCACTGAACTTATTGTATAATGCCTGGATTCTGGTGCAATAAACTGTACATGATTGAGAGTAAAACATTTCCTAAATGCACACTATATTTTCCCCTTCTTTCTGTGTGGGTTGTGAATACATAATACAACATGTTTACTACAGCACTGGCCATTCAGAGAGAATTTGTGAGTGAAATTGTCTGACACTGTCATGTGTTTGAACACACATCTCTCTTCTCTCTTCAGGCACCGGCACAGCCGAAAGTGATACCCTTGATCGGTTTCAGCAGTGCTGTTTAGCTAGCCTTGTAAACCCCCCTCTGTGACATAGTGATAGCACATTTCCAAGCTCTATTCCCCAGAGCCCATGATTGGCTAACTCTCAGGGCTTGCAGAATACGTTGATGGGTGTGCGGTGATGTAAACAGTTGCGAGATTGTCCAGATTAGTTAGCTGAGTCTATTGTTTTGCCAATTTCGTCTTCTATGTCACCAAGCTCGAAAACATTAAATTGCAGACAGATCGATTACACAGCGTTTCTCATGTTTTGAATTTCTAAGAAAATGTGGTGCACCGTCTGTTCTGTTAGAGGCAATGTGGAAGTGTTGCTTTTTGGCGTTGATCATTAGCAATCGGGAAATTAGCATGTTTGAATTTTAGTGTTTTTTGTGTGCATATGGAAACAAATACATGTATTCAGTAGCCTTATTTTTGGATTACATTACAAGGCATTTCAAGGGTTATATTGCTTGGCTTATTCTGGTTTGGATGGTAGGGAAAACAAATGATTGTGTAGGCATGACTGGAGAGCTTGGATGAATGCTCCACATGTCTGTTAAATGACTAGTCAGGCACACATTAGAACGTAATGGCAGTGACATTAAATATTCAGCAGTAGTCTGATTAATGCTCTCTCCCTCATCAAAATACCAATCCATGCAGGGAGTTATGGAATGATTAGTTTCAACAATTTTTCCCCTCGCTGTGTCCCTACTTATCTTTTCATTAAGAAAAGCTGCAAAAATGAGGGAAATATTTAGGGTGGATAGGGTCAGCTCCGTGCCAGGTTCCAATTAGTTCCAATTAGACAACTGATTTAGTCAGGGAAGTGCCGTCGGTGCTGCCCTTGGGCACATTCACTGCTCTCAGCAACATGGAGGTTAAAGATTAGCTTTCAGGTTTAGATCTTAACACTTCTACATTACTATCTCATTATCATTTTACAAGGATTATCAGATTGCTTTTGGGAAACATAATCAGTGATGGGTTCAGAGTGTCATATCCACATTTAGCTCTGTTGCTAAACTTTCACTCCTGGTCTTCATTCATGCATGAACAGCAAAGGCTAGTTCTTCTTTAATCTTCATGGATCGGCGTTAGCATCCCTCTCGTTTTAGGAAAGAGATGATTTCCCCAATGAAAGATAAATCTCCTGCTTTATGAAGTATTGCAGAATGTTCAATTGAAAGGCATTAGTCGTTCGAACTGTGAGACTAATTGGTTCTGAAGAAAAATCAGATATTTTTAATTTCCATAGTCAATATTTGACCAGGCCCTTTGAAGTTGTGTTGCCTCAAGGTCTTTGTCATCATCTGTGCAAATTAGAGATTGGTGAAACGAAAGCTCTGTGGGGTACAGGGAGTAAACACCATTGTACAGGTTTATTCGTTAGGGCCCACTCTTTGCCCCTGAAGCCAGGGGTAGGAAATTTCTTTTCAGTTTTTTCCTTAAATGTAATATCTAATTACTCCAAAGAAATAAAATAAGTAAATTTCGATAAAACAGAAATTTTCTGAGTGCATTACATTCTTTATTAGCTGGCTGGAAACCACACGACACCTGCGGCCCCGTGGGTTTTATGACTCCGTAAAGGTCATGTTTGATACGGTCCTCATCATGCTGGTGAGGATTAGATATGAACAGATAATGGTGATAAGCTGAGGTGTGTGCAGGACGAGTTGAAGAAGAACCTGTCCTGATTTAGAGTCATGGTTTAATTAACCTGCTTTTAGCCTTTATCATGCTCGTTGTGATTATGGTTATTAATACTGTTGGCATCATCTTCAATATCACGTTAATCTTCTGCCTACTACTAAATTCTCTCTGTGTATATCAGTGATATCTGAGGAAGGAATCAACATGCTGATCATAATGACTTGGTGTATGCTCCTATAATCAGCAGACTGTTTCCTGTACGTGTAGACATTTATTTTGCTCTTGGGTTTTATGTCCTCACTTCTTCCTGGGTTTAAAAAATATATATATATATTCTGGGCCCATGGCTGAAAGACTGAGCAGCTGTCACTTGGAATTTATTAGTTTATTTTACAACTTTTGTAACTTATTTTAAAATAGTTTATTTTAACTCCAACATTTTTTTTATGTACAATTTAAATATACTTTGTTGTGCATCAAAATATATATCTGTATTTTGTCTTTCTTGTATGGTTTTTAGGGGCAGGACGAATTCCCTTGCATGTCCAAACGAAGTTGATGAAGTTTATAATTGTTTTAAGTAATTAAAAGTGATAGTAGCACATTACGTAGTCAGTTTTGCTATCTAACATTGTTATACATATATACTATATTTGTTAAACATTAAACTTACTTCATTATCTTCTCAAAGGTATCTCAAACCAGATTTTATTCCATAAACTTTTTTATTGGCCCCAGAACATTGGGATGGCTTTATCCTGGATCCAGCACTATGGTTTTTCCAGTGCATGCAGCCGCCAGCTCAGCGAACTGTAATGAATGACACGTCAACAGGGTTTTACGGGGCTTTAAGGGGCCTGGCCTTGGCCCCGTCCTGGCTTGGACCATAATACCACACCTGTGCTTCACTCTTCTCCTCAAGTGGACATCCAATAATCGTTTTCTCAGGCTTAGTGTTCTGGGGCTCTTTCATGACTAAAGTACTCCATATTTACATGGTTACCATGAGCCCTTGTGGAGAACAGTCATGTTTACAAGGTTACCATAGACACTAGCATAGCCTTGTCCACACTTGAAGAATTGAAGGCAGTTCAAACCTGAGGCAGATCTAGAGGGATAAGTGAGGGAGGATTTACTGGCTGTTGTAGGCTGTAAACATATCTGTTAAAATGTCACAATATGATACATCCTCTGCACATCTGCTTGGTGAATTGTACTGGGCGGAGCTGTCAGATATGTTATCTGTCTTTCCATATTTACCATCTACACATGTTCTTTCGTGTTGCATTGTGGTCCAGGAGGAGTGGTATTTCATTTCATTGTATACCTGTATATAGCTGAAATGACAATAAAAAGGTTCTTGACCTGAGGTGGTAAAGTCGGCAAAAATAGGAGAATAGGAGAACAGTGTTAAGATTGTACCATCGATTGCCATTAATGTAAGCTTCACAAACCTAGGCCATCCTGAAGATTCTTAAGGTAAAAAAAATCTCAAAACAAACAAAAAAAAGTGAACAAACCTGAGTGGTAACTGGCTACCCAGTAATCTGAGTGGTAACTGGCTATCCAGTAATCTGAGTGGTAACTGGCTATCCAGTAATCTGAGTGGTAAATGGCTATCCAGTAATCTGAGGGGTATCTGGCTACCCAGTAATCTGAGTGGTAACTGGCTATCCAGTAATCTGAGTGGTAACTGGCTATCCAGTAATCTGAGTGGTAACTGGCTACCCAGTAATCTGAGTGGTAAATGGCTATCTAGTAATCTGAGTGGTAAATGGCTATCCAGTAATCTGAGGGGTATCTGGCTACCCAGTAATCTGAGTGGTAACTGGCTATCCAGTAATCTGAGTGGTAACTGGCTATCCAATAATCTGAGTGGTAAATGGCTATCCAGTAATCTGAGGGGTATCTGGCTACCCAGTAATCTGAGTGGTAACTGGCTATCCAGTAATCTGAGTGGTAACTGGCTATCCAGTAATCTGAGTGGTAACTGGCTACCCAGTAATCTGAGTGGTAAATGGCTATCTAGTAATCTGAGTGGTAAATGGCTATCCAGTAATCTGAGGGGTATCTGGCTACCCAGTAATCTGAGTGGTAACTGGCTATCCAGTAATCTGAGTGGTAACTGGCTATCCAGTAATCTGAGTGGTAACTGGCTCTCCAAGGATCTGAGTGGCAATCACCTTTTGCATAAACAAAGGTCTGCTGGCCTTTGCTCATCCATTGTGAAGATTATTTACTGAGGATATGTGTTTGTGTAAACATTGTGGAGGACAGAGCCGTGTTTCTCTCTCTTCCCTCAGCTCGCAGGGAGTTTAAGGCTTTATTCCTCCTGCACATGCTATTCCAGCCGGCGGCTCCTCGGTCAGGACTGTGTGGCAGGATTGCCTCTGATTCGATTCGAGATTGTGTCACTCAAGTGTTGGGCTGAGTGGCCTGGTCCACATATGATCAGAGGCACCACTGAATTCTGCCAGCAGACTTTAAATAGGGTTTTTGTTTTTTGCTCAGTGGGGATTTAAAGTGATTGTACATTTGCTACAAATGTAGCGTAATGATGTAGCCAGTATGTTGTTTGATGTCCATAGGTTCTTTTTTTACTTTCGAGCGGGAGATCTGAGGCTAATGTTGATTACGACTTGAAACTATCTGCAAATATCATACACATGCCATTTATTGTTTGGATAAGTAATACCATTTTGTATGTAAACGATTTCATAAAGTACCAGAATAAACCCACATAAAACTGTTAAATACAAATCAAGCTGGAACTACATTATCATCCAAATGACTTCAAACGTACCACACGGTTCTGCCTTCAGACACAGGCTGCTGTACTGTGGGAGTCTGAAATTTACATGGAGTGCTATGAATCTCTATCCTCTATGAAAGTGATTCTGGCTTCATTGTGAGTCTTCTTTATACAACAATGCAAAGTGTCATACATGTTATTGTCACTTAAATGTTTCACAGATAAACAAGATTTTACATATTTGTTTGTCTTTGTTTTCAAAATGCATAATACAATTTTGAATTCATACATGCCTCTATTGATAAAGAGGTGTATACATAATTTGTCTATCTAAGCTGGGTAGACTTGTGTCTGTTGCCACCACGCCTGACTAATAAAACCCCGAGCTCCTCAGGCAGAGCAGTGCAGACGCAGCTTACTCGGTGAACAGAAGGTTTCTTATAAATAGCAGAATTTGTTTGAGTGCAAGGGTGGCACTGGCCTCAGCAGCAGATTACAAAATGGGGGAAATGCAAGCGTTTTTCCCCCACTGTGAGAGGCTAGGGTGCTGATAGAATGTGTGTTTTTGATAAGGGAGTGTTCTTCTGTGAGTGGTGTGTCTGGCTGAGCAGATAGGGAGGGAACAGAAGGCATTCACTCTGGGTTACTGAGCTGAACTATTAGGAGCTGGGCACTGCCACCGCCAGTGGAAGTTTGCTACGCACATTGGCAAGAATGGCTACGGATGCAGTGTGTTCTTCACCGGATGGATTTGAAAACTTTCCACTCAGACATGATGCTTCTGCTTGTTCCACTCCATTCCATAGGTCTGAGGAATGTCTGCATGCAGGTTACTGAGGTGTATTTATATATTTATATATATATATATATATATATATATATATATATATATATATATATATATATATATATATATATATATATATAACACAAAGGAACAGAAAGGAAGAGAAACACACAAAGGTACACAAAGGAAGAGAAACACACCCTAAAGTACAAGTCTACATGGACAGCACAGTATCCTCATTTCCCACTTTGGAATTAAAAGAATGGCTTGCTGAATATTTGATATATGATGTGATGTATATTATTATTTCCTTGTAATTTGTGAGATATTCCACATTCCTGCATTTATCCTTTGGGTGACTTATCAAGGATTCTCCTCATTAATGGTGTGCTGGTGTGAGTCCAAACCCCTTCTTCATCTCCATAATTCCTCTAAGAGGCGAGTATCTCAACAGGAAATGATAAATGTGCTCAGTAAGTGAATTTCTCAAGTGAAGAGGGAGGGGCTTGAGTCATGCTTTAGCGTGTCATCTAGGTACGGCATTCCTGTTTGTCCTAAATACTGTGGATTATATCTGTACATGTGTGGTGATATGCAAAAATGAAATCAGTCTATGAACATTATTCTCCAGTTTTGTCAATGTCTTTGTCTCCTTTATTCAGATCTGTCAGGCTTAGCCTATGAGTCAGTTAAACGTTTGCTTGTTCAGCAGAAGTGTGATTTTTGAATTCTCCATCACATACATAAGATGACTGACAATTCTACCCAAACAGACAGTTGGGGCTAATGACAGACAACCAGATATCAGCCAGTTTTCATGTTGATCTTTTGTTATCCTTGAGAATGTACCCACCCTCCTTATACACATCCAATACAAGATGCACTTTACCAGATAAAAAATAGATTTATGTCCATGAAAGAGCTCTTTTGGGACATCCATGAAATCATGATTTAGTGATTTGGCTAGATGCCACACTGGATGGATGGGTTTGCAGTGTTCATATTTTAAACAGTGTCTCACACAACAGTGTGTCATGAGACATTAAAGGGGCGTTAGATGTATGTTAGAGCCAAGGGCACCGAACATGCTACCCTGAGTCCCAGAGTGAGCTGAACCTTATCAGCTGTGGCCTATCGCTCCTCTCTGACCCGCTTGGCAGATTACAACCATCCCCTGCCTGGAGAGATGAGGGAGGAGAGTTGGGGATGGATGTTCAGAGGGAGGCTTATTCTCTGTGTTATTGAGAATTCACTATATCTGTCACTCTTTTCCTCCTTTGCGTGTTACTCCTTCCTCGCCCTGTGTGCTAAGATGATAATCTAGTTCACCACTCCGCCGTTTGCACCTTCTTCCACATTTTTTTCCATGCGGTTGGATGCTGGCCATACGGGAAGCATGCTGTGCTGTTGATAATGCATTGCATCACATTGTGAAATTAAATAGTCAAACTAGTAGTCACAGTTTCCCTTTGATAATGGCATGCAAATTACCTGCAGTCAACCAGTTAAGTGTTAACAAAGCATTATGTCCTACCAAAAAAGATTAGGTCTATCAGATGCATGCAGTTTTGTGAGAGGAAGCCTGTTTCACATCATCAGATAGACACACACATACATGCATATACATGCAGCAGAAAGCTGGGGGTGATGTGCCCAACTAAATGACATGTCAGATGTAAAGTGTGAGTGTTTCTGAATGTTGCATGAGAATAGTTGTGATGATTTTGCATGCAGCTTGCACAGTGCTAATTGGTGGGCAAACTTCCCTTATTTGCAAACTATATTAACATCAATTAACGAAGCAAAATTTGGACATCAAATCTACTGCAGTATAGTAAGTAGTGACTATGAGGCTAGTGGCTGTGATTTTAGTTTTAAAAATATGATAGTGTTCAGTGGTTTTTGTGATGTGTCATTTCCTAGATGTATTCATATGTAAATGTATGTGGCATGAGACTCAGTAATCAATGGAAAACATTCAATAATATAAACATTCAAATAATAAATCAATTGAATATTTCAGTCAATTGAATTTTTCCTTTTATTAAACTCCAAGTTTGAGAATCAGGTCTGTTACTGCAGATGTGGGTGTGCTCACAAAATAATGGGCAGCCATATAAAGGCTGTTGTGGTATGTCATAGTTGCAGATGAGGACTCTTTAATCCATTAGTGTGTTATGACAGTCAAGGTCTTGTGAACTCCCATCTTCAATTAGGGCAACACTCTGGGGTTTCATAAAATCAATTAATGTCCATTTCCTCTGAGTTATGACCACACCCCTGCTGAACTGCACAAATGCATCTGATATTTGCATCTTAAGCATATTTAAATGTACTGGTTCCCTGATTGAGGTCTCTAAAGAACTAAATGTGCCCAGAAGCTTTTTAATGGCCTTAGTGAAGTCATCTGTCACAGACCTCATCAGAATGGTATTTATAAATGGTTCTAGGCCAATCAAAGAAACTACAGAACTGCACCGTATGAATATCTGTGTCATATTTTAACTTATTGTAGAATAACTATTATAAAATTTGTATATTGTAGTGTTTATTTACACGTTAACATGTTACATAGTAACATTAACATACATATTTGTAACACATTTGACACATTTATAACACATTTGACAACACACTGGTATATGACCTAGAGAAACATGAGCTGTGATGTGTGTTCTGTATGGTATTTTATGTTTGTTATTCTGGCAATTACAGGCTTAACAAAATAAGAAGGGGTGATGATGCCAGTTGCTATATATATGTTTTTGATACTGAGCACAGATTAATTTTATATTGCCAATTTTCACAGATTAAGGTTTAATAAAACAAACCAAAATTTGTAATTTGCTGAGTGATTCAGTTTATTATATTTCTGTAGTTCATGTTTTTTAAATATGTGTCGTTCCCTCAGCATTAGATGGATTTCTAGAACAGGTGTATTTCTCTTGCTGGGGTCTGTGCTCTCTAGTGCTGTGAGATGTTTGGACGTTTGCCCTTGGTCTCCACCTCACTGAGGTAGTGTAGTGTGTGTGTGTAGTGTCTACACACGCTTGTTCCAACCGTGCACAACAGCAGCTGATCTCACTAATGAGCTCCCTACCTTAACAACAAAGTAAAGCTAATTAGTGAAATTAAGTGGTATGGTGTATGGCTGGAACAAACGCCTGTGGACATGGCAGACCCTAGAGGAGCAAGATGTGTCCTTAACCAGCACATATCATCCTGCCTCCTGTTGTTGCTACTTAGTGGCCTTTTCACAGCTACATATGTCAGTCTGTGCTTTTAATAAATAATAAAATACATACAATATAATACACACAGTGAAATAGTAGAAACTTATAGAAGTAAATACATTATATATATATATATATATATATATATATATATATATATATATATATATATATATATATCGTGAATTATCAACACTGACAAAGCTGATCTACAGCAGGGATTCTAAACACGAATGTGGAACTAAAGAAATTGGGTAGAAACGGTAGACTATATAATAAATGTACCAATCTAGAAAAAAGTAACCATAAGCACAGAATGATTCCAGGGCAAACACAAAACAATAACAACAACAACAGGGAAAGTATCGCCCCTTCATTTCCGGGCGTTAATGCAGTAATTGGTACTATATGTCCCTAGAGAAAAGCCTCTATAAAACAACAATGCAAAACAAAGTAGCTTCTTCTGTAAGAATTCCCCTTTGTGAAATTCTTTCATTCAGCGTGAAAATGACTGTGTTTTAAATCTCTTTTAAAGACATGCATGATAAGCAGCGTATAAATACACTTTTATTATACACTCTACCACTTGAATTGCATTATCTTGGAGGGCTGAGAGATTTTTATTGGAAAAATTCAAGTGGTATCACTGAATGTTGCAATCTGATGTACTGCTACTAAAGAGGAAATTACTTTTAAAAGATGAGTTTCCACTCATTCAGTGTGCAGAGCAATTTTGGCCACTCCAGAGCTGGCTAAGACTCTGTCTCTTGCAATCAGTCTGAAACAGATGGCACACGAGCAGCTTTCTGAATAGACCCCTTGGATTCTCTCTGCTTTCGATCAAACCTTAAATGGTTGAGGCAGGCACATAGTATCCACCTTCAACTGCCCACACCACCAAACACTGCCCACACCACCAAACACTGCCCTTTATGTCTGCTTCTCAACAGACATCCAACTCAGTCTGCACATTTTGCTTCCACAAGCGTTATACCTTAAAAAGAAAAACTGAAGGAGAGAAGGATTCTTTATTTTATCATACCATGAAATTGGTATAACCATCTACATTTGGTAAATTATTAGATAAAAAAGAAGAATGAGAATTAGGATTAAAGTGGTAGTAGAAGCAACAGTATTTATTTTCCATGTTTTGCAAGCTGAAGATCAAAATTTTTCCCCACACTTATAACCTTGGAAACTTTCTCCCAGATAGGGAGTCTCATTCCTAACAGAAAAAAACATTAAAGTTGTCTTCCACGGTATCTATAATCTATGATAGCTATCTATGATAGTTATTCAAGTCAATCTATCCACAAATCACTGTGAACATCTCGGATGTCATCTTTGGGAAACATGATGTTGACATGCAGGTTCCTTGTTTGGGCAACAGGTCCCATGATACTCAGAATAAATCTCAACGTTTCTCTTTGTGCAGATCTTTGCTTTGCTTCTTCCTCATTTGCCGTGGACGCAGCCCTTAGAAAGCAAGTAGTATCTGATTTGACAAAGACTTTAGATGAAATGCTTGATGAAGTGATAGTGAGTCATTGGTCTCACAGGGATTCTGCCTGTCCTTCCCTGTTTCAACACTTTATTCTAAAAGACCTCTGATTGGTCAGACTATTCGAGTAATCCAGTCCATTGGAGTCACTTTTTAAGCAGACTGTGGTCTGCTTGGATGCTTCCGGGCCAAATGTACACAGTGTCTATCTGATTTAGGATCTGTTGCCTCTACAACTAGTGAGAGTGAGAGGAAACTCCCCACAGACATGGAGAAGGACAGAATGAAGAGATTTGTTTTTGTATTTGAACAGGAGCAGACCGCCTAGATTTAGTACTCTTGTGTGCTATCAACACTTAATGCTACTCTGGGCATCCGGTGTGAAGCTCAACTAATATATGACACTAAGCACCATTTACAAGCCTAAGAAGGCTCGATTTTTTTAATGAGCATTCTATCTTGGCCAACTTCTAAGTACTTAAGTAAATTTTGGTTCTTTTAGAAGCAACTCAATGTCTTCTAGCATGCCAACCTTTGGCTCATAGCGTGTCTGATATAGAATGTCTTAAAATAGACCAAGATGTGGGTTGGAATGGAGGGTGGCTGTTGGCAGAGGGAAGAATGAAGCAATGTGGGAAACAGGAAGGAGCTGTGTCACAGGTTGCTGGTGGTGGGTGTTAACAGAAGTACGCAACATGGCCAAAGGGAGCAGAATATTTCTATTGGCAGATATAAAAGAGCATCTTAGGTGTGCCATGGTACCAGACTGCTTGAACATGAGCAGCTGCTTGTCTGACACACACACGCACACACACACACACACACACACACACACACACACACACACACACACACACACACACACACACACACACACTGTAGTGCTGCGGAAAGTATCGTGACAGCTGAAACAAGAGTGTATGTGTCATTATGTGATGTCTCTTTTGATAAGCAGGGCTGTAATGTTTGATGAGCATGAGACAATTCTTATACAATCAAACTCTATGTACATTTTCTCTGTGTGTTATATGTTGTATGTTTGTTTGTCTCATTTTGGTTAGTGAACCCTTTTTCAGGAAGAGAATTTATGAGGGTTTAAAGAAATTTTAAAAAGAGATTTGTTTTCAGCCATTTATTAAAAGTTCCTTGAAACTTATGACAAGTTTAAAGGTTAATAATATTAAAAAGAAGTCTGTGCAATGTCCTGAGGGGATTATGCATAGGCGTTTATAAATATTTCAGCTAGTGTGTGAGTGTATTAGCATAACCCAAAGCAGTCTTGTCCACATGGCCCTATTGTAGCCAGAATGTACACTTTCTGAATGATGAAACGCTTAATGTCTTCTATGTCAGTTTTCTAAGCAGCAACCCAATTATTTTACGGTGCCTTTGCCAACCACTTGACAGATCTTGTTCAGGGACAAACATTCAGATAGAAGTGTAGCTTTTTGACAGGGTGTCTGCATACACACACTGAAGCATGATGACACGGTGGATAACACTGCTATGCACAGCATTTCAAAGCCAGTAGGAACTATAACATCTTGAACTTTAATCTGCAATTATTCAGAATCTGGGATTATTCTGTTCTATTTTTTTATTTGGTCTTGTGTTATGATTATTCCCAGTGTTTGATTGAAAAACTGTTTTTATTATGTTTTGTTTCTTACATTAAAACAGTGTACCTTTGTTAATGTGCTTCAAAACTGACATACTTTCGTTATTAATCCTAGATAATGATCAGGTTTGGCTGTCTATCCTGAAAATTGCCATAAATATATACCAGATCATTAGTTCTCTTTCATCATAGAGGTCTGTGAAGTGTCTGTCACATTTGATTTTGTTACAGTTCAAAGAAATTTAACATACACCTCAGGCTTCAATAAATCCCATAATTATGATTTGATGTGGTTGGCTTATATCAAACCTCATATTCAGTTTCATGCCAGGTTTTTTAACTTTGCCGAGGTGTCATGAACACAGCGTACCACTAACAATCTTTGTCAAATTATCATTGTGTTCTGTTTTGAAACCTACAGCTTCAGATGTTGAAAACCATATTTTTGGCATGTTGCCCACAGATACCTGTTTTTAATTTTTGGCTTTAAGAGGCTTTCGTGGACAAGTCTCGTTCAACCTGGCTGTGCAATCTTTGAACTGATCGTGCTGTTTGAATGAGTCTTAATACAAGGGAACCCAGACAGTTCATCTGAACAACAGACATTTTTGACATGGACTCTGGAATATACCGAAGTGTTATCATACTATAGATCAAACATGTCTGGTCTGTAGCTAGTGATTATAATTGGATTCAATTCTAGTTCTAATCTTCTGAGGCAGAAAAGAGATAACAAACTTTTACATACACGAATCATTCATTTGAACATAACACTAATACATTTAACACCAACACCAAAACACTTATTTAAGCAACTTGAAAAGAATGTAAAATATAGTCAGATGTCAGGAGGTGAAGACTAAAATTATTTTTTGTGATAAATAAGGGTGCTAAAATTGTCTAAATCATCTTTGTGTTCTCTCTACAGATTAACAGGTTTCCAAATCCCACCTCCAGTCATGAGCACAGGGTCCGTTTTCTCCCTGAGACTCACCAGTGACTTTGCCGTGAGTGCCCATGGCTTCAAAATCTATTATGAAGGTAAGAATCTTCTGTTTGGTGCTCCTGGGCCATTGCAACAGTCTTGACATCACCTGATACTTGATCAGACCTACATCAGGCACATTAATTGAGAACTGGACTACTGACAACCAGCAAGTCAGAGGCCACTGCAACGCTGTAATATTGATGGCTGTTGAACCTTGATGAAGAGCTGCACTTCAACTACTACCCTCATCACTCCACATCATGCTACTCAAATTACAGTCAGACTGTTAACAGCCTGTTAATGAAGAACAAGAATGTCCCTTTAATCAGACACACACACATCTTCAGTCAAGAAAACAACTTCACAAATACATCTCATTATGTTCATGCACAACTTATGGGTAATGGACTTTTATTGTTTTTTTTTGAGGGCGTGTCTTCTAAGACAACTGGGCTCAGATAAAATCACATCAAAGTTGATCACTTTTGATTAAAATTACTTTTGAGTGAAAATGTTAGAAACATATTCCATTACATCAGTGCAGAGACAATCACATGAATACTAATACGTATGTTAATATTATTAAATACATATTTACATATTGTCATTCACACAATCATACATTCATCATACACCCTGCACACCATACAATGCAAACCATGTAGTACAGACAATATATATAAACATAAACATGTCTATCTAATATACATAAACATGCTAATCTAATATACAAAAACATGCTAATATAATATACATTAACATGCTAATCTAATATACATAAACATGCCTATTTAATATACATAAACATGCTAATATTATATACGTTAACCCCGAGCAGACACAATGAGTCGGGTGTCGGGGACCCTCATGTAGCTTCATGGGCATTTATCTTTTCTCTGAAAATGATCATTTTTTAACCCAAGATGTCCATTGCTTTTGATGTTATTGCCTCTAACATTTCTTATATGTCATCTAACAATGACTTTAACAGTTCCTCCTTTGCTGCAGTCTCCTGTAGGAAGCATAGTTATCTCCAGACGTTCCACGTTGCTTATTCAAACACCTCAGTTTCACTCTTCGTTGTGTGCATTGTAACTCAGCTCTTGCGTTGTACCTCACAGACAGAGCATGCAGTTTCTAAACTGTAGTGCTTGCTGTGTCTGTACAGCTGTTAGTGTTTTTCTGTCTGTAGTACAAAAAAAAAGACCATCACCTGCCTGCAACATTCATCATTCTGACCATGCAGCCCTCTCTCCCGCCTGTTCCAATTTTCTCGGTCTGCTTAGCAGAGCCGCAGTCCTGTCCCCACCCGAGCAGCCTGGCCCCACCGGGCCTAGCCCCGCTCTAGTGCCGGGCATGAGGAGAGGGACACCAGACAACACCAACCTCCCTATTACAGGATGAACACGTCTGCTAGTGTCAGCGTAGCCTCCATTTCCAAACAGGATGCTTGCGTCTACTATACCGTCAGCCATGAAATTGGCCCTGTTTGAACATCCAATCACTCAGCCTGCAAGCAAATGAAGGCAAATGACACACCAGAAACACATATGCAGTATCCATTTTGTCTGGACTGTTTCTAACCACAGAGCTAGATAGACTAGAGCAAAATATTGCTGTGAGAAATATAATTTACATCTACCACACACAATGTGTTTTTTGTTCTGTTCTACGTTGCCTATTTTTCATAAAGGTCTAATTGCGGAAGTATATCTTGGGTGGAGCTGCATTTACAGATGTGATGGGGATGACTGGCACCATGGCACTCTGCTTCTTCGGATCCGTTTGAGCTATTTGTGTGCTGTGGAATATCATTACACAGCTGAAAGGAAACTCCAAGGTCCACATAGTGGACAGTGATTCATTTTGTTGTTTTGGTGTGCCATTCTGAAAGAGTGGGTAACCAGGTTAATGAGGTTAAAGAGAAGAATGTTAGTTCTATTTAATGTCTTTTTCTATTTACAATCCTGCGGATTACACAGGAATCACAGGCACATTTATACAAAGCTTCTCCAATTCAGAGGACCAAAAGTAACTGGACAGTTGGCGGTTGAGTTGCTTCTTGGCCAGCAGGATGTTGTTGCGTAATTAGCTCATGCGCCAGAAAGCCAACAAGAGGCCTAGGGTTCTTTATATGGCTTCTGCATCTGTTGTCTCTCAACCAGAGGACCAAAATGTTGCAGTGGTGGGAAAGCAGGCCATCTTCAACATGAAAAACTACCAGTGTCAGCCAAAACACAAGGCATCAACAGTTTAGTATGACATTTTTGATGGATCAGTGGTTTAGAACCTGCTGAAGAGCTCAACAACCATAAAGCACCATGAAGCACCATAAACTGCTCAGGATCCAAAGCATAACGCATCACCGTAATCCAAAACATAATGCATCATCGTAATCCAAAACATAACGCATCACTAAGATCCAAAACATAACGCATCATCGTAATCCAAAACATAACTTATCATCGTAATCCAAAACATAACGCATCATCGTAATCCAAAACATAACACATCACTAAGATCCAAAACATAACACATCACTAAGATCCAAAACATAACACATCACCAGGATCCAAAACATAACACATCACCAGGATCCAAAACATAACACATCACTAAGATCCAAAACATAACACATCAACAGGATCCAAAACATAACACATTATTGGGATGTAAAGTATGCCACGTGATCTGTGCAATGTAGTAGTGTGTAGTGACATCACAGACTGTATGTATAATTTATGGGTGTGACGTGCATGTTTGTCTGACATGTACGCCAGGCAAAATGCATCACTTGTGTTTACTCACTAGCAGGAAGCAAGCTGATTTAGGAACTGTAATTCAGAATTCTAAAGCAAATTCTTTTTCTAAATTGAGAGGAAATTTAACCTCTCAGATCCAAATAAGTGGAATGTTCTTGCTTGCCTGACTTGAACTCCACTGAGCAAACTTTTCAGTTTCTGTAAAAAATTAAAGTCAACAATATTCCCAAAACAGAAACAGGAAAAGAAAACGGCTCAGTAACAGAGCTGCAAAATATTTCACAAGGAGAGATACCATTCTAGTGATGTATGTGGGCTCCAGACCTCAGCAAGTTTGGAGTGTTCAGATTATGTATGATGTGGACAAAACATTTGAATAATAATCATACCTCAGTGTTTATGCTAACTAACTTGATAACAATATGAATGACTATGGTTTTACTCGTGATGTATTTAAGGTGATTTTAAATAAAAAATACTTTCCTTTACAAATTATTAAGCACTAAGAAAAAATTTAAGCAGGCAAAATTTAAATAAACAAAAGCATAACTGAAGCGAGTGAGGTGTGGAAGATCTGTGAGGTGTGGAAGATCTGTGAGGTGTGGAAGATTGTTATCTAAACAATCTAAAAAAATACTACTAGCATATATATATATATATATATTATACTAGCATAATATAAAAGTATAAAAACACCAACTATTTCAGATATGCCTAGATTTTAAATACAAGTCTGTGTTCATACAGAGTTGAGCTGAAAGTACAGGAATGTGTCATTGCAGTGACAGCCCTCTTTTCCAACCACAGAATTTATATATGAATACAGTTTAATTACAGGTGTGAATACACTTGTGCACATGTGCTTTAGCGTGACATGACGAACTGCACTGCAGACAAACACCACCTCTCTCCATTATGAAAGAGAGGGGGAAGGAAAATGGTTTCACTTTCAGAGTGTTAGACTATTTATCTGCACACACTTCATCATCTCTCAGTGAAGGAATTGTATGACATGCCTGTTTTTCACTGTATACGCAGCATGTCCGTGACATATGTTGCTGTAAATGACTGTCTCGTACTCCATAAAAATACGACTCATTCCACATGCAGTGTTCATACTGCGGTCTCGATTAGTATTAATTCAGTTTCAGAAAGTAAAAGCCATCCCTAAAACTTTGTTCAAACCACTTCGCTGGCTTGCTTACTTTAAGAGGGAGAGTTATTATCAACAAGTTACAAAATGATGACATTACCTTTTGAACCTAAAGGTACTTGCACAAGAAAACACTGGCTCAAATACTGCACGTGATAGTTCTATTGTTATTTGATAGTGTACATATAACTTATGGTGTCCTATATCCAAAAAGGGGGGAAAGGTTCATCGTGTAACTGTTTTGTTTAAATACCCACACTGTAAGACCCACACTGTCTTAGTCCCACAAAAGGAGAAAATATTTCAGCCACTGATATCATTTGCACGTATATCTGATTCACAGTGTATGATACTTTAAAAAACTTTTTTTAAACTTTTTTTTTCCCTCAAACACGTCTCTGTTCGAATGATTCACAGTGCCCACATCACACAGTACCTAAAAACCACTCTTGCGAGGATTTGGAATACAGAATTTATGGAGGAAGCAGGTGGTATCAAAAAATAGCCCAGCTAACAAAATTACTTCTGGAGTGCATGCTACTGACTCCATGAGCCACTGAGGGCTGTCCTGGAGCAGGGGGAGTAAAGTGAGTTAATTTCAAAAACAGTTCTTTACCAAGGAATCTAGCCTCACACACTGGAGTCAGCATTCTTCTTAACGTTTGTCTATGTGCCCTTGCTGCTGTAAATACATGTGCCTAAAGCCATTGTGCTCACGGGGGACTAGCATAGGTGAAATGTTGTGTACGGAATACACAAGCTTAACAGGAAAACCCCCAAAACCTTCATTAAAGAGGCAAACTGGCATAATTCAAAATACTCAAATAGAAAAAACGTTTGTGTTTTCCCTTGGCTATCCACTATCAAATAGTAGCAGACATCAGTAGTCTACATCATAAGCCTCGACTCGTATAATAGAGCAGAAGTCGCCTCACCATGGTGACTGCATCATTAATAAACAAGGTAAGCCAAGAGTGAGCAGCACCCACAGGATGGTGTGGCCATGTGGGTCGAGGAGTCCAGCTGTGAGCAGTACCATTACACTCAACCTCAGGAACCAGTGTGGGGTTTTGTGGAAGAGCTGATGATAACATCAACCGGCTTGGCCTGGTCTACCTGAGCCTACATAGAGTAGGGATCTGGGATAATCCCTGTCACCTAACCCCCCCCCCTCCCTGAGCTGGTCTGGCCAGGAGTCAGAAATGATTGTTTTTCACTGACAAGAAGTTGTAGTTACAGTTGAGAGACCCCTCATTGTAATAAGACAACACTGCCAGTGGGGTACCACACACCGTGCAAAACACACCACTACACTCAAATAACATGCCACCAACACTCAAATATAATCAAATGAAAGGCAAGTCGCCTGCAGTCACAGCTTGTAATTACCTTAGTGTTACCTTTATTTGCCTTCAAGAACATTAACACTGTTGACAGAGCTTCCAGAAAGCCATAATCATGTGTCCCTAAATATCTCCTTCATTCTGGTGGTGTCCTATTTTTCCACAACCGCCTAATGTCCTCGCTTGCGTTCATTACTATATTTAGACATTTATCTCCGACAATTTACTTTTACGTTCAAATTTACTGCCTGTTTGGACCAAACATTTTTTCCAGACTAGAGTCTGTGTTATCAGTCCATTCTGAGTGACAGCTAACTGCCGAACTTACTTTTCATGATTAATTGTGAACTAATAGGAAGATGTTCAATAACTCTGAGTGTAACCCACCATCTGCAGCAGTTTCTATTTTAGGAAGGGGTTATTTGAAAACGAGACTATGTGTTAAGTGTACTGATGAAGACAGACAGATGAAAGGAGGCTTGTGGTTAATAGTAATGTTAATAGCTTATGCTACATTTATGCAAAATTATATTTGTTTAATGTGTCAGAGTATATTGTGTTCATTTAAAAAAGAACTTGAACCAGTATAATAAACATAAACATGTGCATATCTATGACAAAACATAGAGAGTGAAATGATATTCAGTATAGGGTCAGTATAGATTTAGAACCCCATACAAACTATATTCCTGTCACCTAAAAATTAGAATTCTTATTCCTAATTAATATGTACTTCAGTGCATTTTGCTAAATGATAAAACTCTTGAATACAGTTTGTGGTTAGCATGAAGCAATATTGCCATCATGGTTACAGCGTTGTGCTTGCTATGCTACTGTGACAATGTAACAGGTCTCAGATGAGACAGATAAAAAAACTGACCAGGGGATTTAAGATAGCGCTGAAGCCAGGAAGCTGCATTCGGAGCTCCTGCTATGAGGTGTGGAAGTTCAAACATCATTATACACCACTGAATACACTGAACACTGAATACATGTGTTTATTCTGAAGTAAAGGGCTATTTGATTATTTCATTGTTTAGATCAGGGGTGCCCACAAGTTTCCAGCTTGTGAGCTACTTATAAGATGACCAAGTCAAAATGATCTACCTACTATAATAATGCAAAACAACTTTGCTTTTCTTCTTGCGCAGCGTGTGTGTCGATTGTTGGGGGGGGGGTGTCAAACCCTAGACGTCAGATTGGCTACCATGTATGTCATCAAAAATCAAAATACAACCATCAATGCAGATGGATGATAGCCTGTCATTCATCCACTACTTTTTAATGTCGTGCGATCTACCCACACTTCCTTCGCGATCGACCGGTAGATTGCGATCAACATATTGGGCACCCCTGGTTTAGATGACTTGTAATTATGTATGCTTTTAGACAGGCATGTGACTTACAAAGTTTTGATCATGAGAGGAACCACACAAGATGTCTACTTTAAATCACCAACTTCCAAGATGGGTTAAAAGAATTCAAGTAAACATTTATTTGGTTAATAATCAAATGACACAGATTGCTGATGGGATACACACATCTTTTTTCTTCCAGCCACGAGACTTCTCACGCTTTTCGCTCCACAATTCATTAATTGACTTCAGGTTCCAAAGATCATTGTCAAAGCTTGTTCATTAAAGCACAAAAAATCCAACTCCATGTATTACTGATGCCAACTCTGTCAGCGCCAAACTCATAATTGCCTGTTTTTTGTAATAAGAACTTTATGAGTACAGCAGTTTAATGTTTTCCTGAAGACATCACAGAGTGTCCTTTCTGCATCCAACCCTCTGGTCAGGCCTGTAAGGAGCTGCCAGGAATGTTTCTTAGAGAATGAATTAAACATGCATATGCTATCAGCTTTCACTGAATAAAGATTGCTTGCCCTAAAGGGGCAAAATGAGATGCATAGTTCAATTGAAAATCTTTACTTGTCTGACTTTGCCAATTTGAAAAGCTTTGTGTCACCACAGGATAAGAGAATCACTTGACCTCAAGAATTAGGACAAAATAATGGCATGCTGATTGGATGGAGTGTCTATTTGATCCAATCAAATAGGGTAAGAATGACACTAAGGTTGCATGGCATTGATAAATATCAGATGACATTAAACAACTACGATTTTAGCAACTTACTCTTAATGCTGGAATTAATTGAAGTGACATAGCCACATGAAAATGTGCAAATTAAATGAAAATTGAAATCTGTTTTGTAATATTATTTATGCTCAATGAGGTCCCTAACCTTCTGCCCCCTGGATGGGTTGTAATTAGGTGAAGCAGTTGCCCACAGTGCTACATTACAGTGATGTTAAACTTTGCAATCTGGAGTCAAGGGAGTTTTTGCTCCATATTCTACTGCTTTATGGGAACTACCTGGCCTCTTACCAAGCCGTTAATCCCGCCCTCTTCGTTAGCACCATCCCTACATGTCGTCCAATTTTTGTCCAGTCCGTCTTTCCCCATCTTGATCCAGTTCATGACAGAAGAAGTGTGGACACCCTGGCTGGAGTTTGTTATTGTAGGAGTGTCACTCCATTCATCAGGTGGTGCACCCATCACTCTGTGAGCAACAGTGCCAGCGCATGAGGACGCAGCTGCAGGTAACACAGCACGGTTCTTTCTGGACTAGATGCCACCAGTCACACTGCTGGATGGAGTGTGTTCTCCTCAGTCTTATTTGACCAAGTCCATCACCAACAACCTGACCTTACAGTGCCCTAACAGCAAAGTTTGAGTGATTCTTGTGAGCCCTGAACTTTCCTTTCATATTAGTCAGTTTTGTACCAAATGTCAGTGAAACTCCTAAAGCTTGCCACAGTTATAACAATAATAGAGCTTATTGTTTTTAATGTGTTTTATTTCCCGAACAAACTTAATTCCCGAACAAACTTTTATTTTGCAACAATCAAATAACTTTGATTTTGGAGGAGGTGCCAATCAACTGTGCAACTTTATATTGAATTCCTCACTGTATTTCCTCACTGCTATTCCTTACCATCCAACCAGCAGCACAGGACACCAGGCGGGGCCCTGGCGGGACACTGGCGGGACCCTGAACAGGCTTTCATATGGCTTTTGCTTTTGGTTTTGTTTTAATAGCAAGGACAACTTCATAGCAGTTTGTATGTCCATGGTTGTTTGCTTCTTTTCCAGCGATGTATGGTGGGAGTATTGTTTCAAAGGCAAACCCACTGTTCTGTGACTTGCCCGTGTTCAGCCAAATGTGCTGTGGGTTTTTAGATATATTTTATTCTACTGTTAATACACCAACTGTTAATACAAGGAATTGCGGAGTGATGACCTCGTACAAGTCGTCTTTCTTCTTGCCACACAGAAACACTACAACAAAATGGGGTGTCACTGCCCTGTCATCAATAACAATCGCACTGGAGGGTGAAAATGTCCATTTACAGTACTGAGTCCTGTCAGCTTGTATGGGAGACTCAATAGACCATTAGCTGAACAGTCTGTAGTAGTGTAGTGGTAGTGTGGTAGGGGCAGTGGGGTAGAAACCACAGAACACAGAACCCCTTAACCAAGGGGCTGAATAATCTTTGTGCTAATAACACACCCTCGCGCTCTGCACACAGCTGCTGCTGTCGTATGCTCTGAGTGCATCTACATTCAACGACTCTGGAAGTGTTTGCCTGGCGAACAGCAAAGGAATTAAGGAAAGAGAAATCTGTGAGCAGGTGGATGAGAATCACTGGACATTAGGAGCAGGCTAGTATAAAACAGGTGCTGCTCAACCGAGCTGTATCTCAACCGAGCTGTATCTCAACTGTGCTGTATCTCAACTGTGCTGTATCTCAACCGAGCTGTATCTCAACTGTGCTGTATCTCAACCGAGCTGTATCTCAACTGTGCTGTATCTCAACCGAGCTGTACTACCGAACATGTCAGTAATGTTGACTGAAATGAATCCCATCTCATATTATTTACATGCCACTGTATCTTTCATAATTTAAAATGTCTTTTCATAATTTTGACCTGCCTCAGTAGCTTTATTATGGAAGCTATTTACCATAATGGCCTGATTGCCCAATAGAATTGCAGTGTTAATGGCACTTTGCAAAATTTGCTACACATTATTACTTTAAGAGGTTAGTTGAAGTATGCAGTTGCAGTGAGGTGTGGTTAATAATGAAGGCGTTTCTGCCTTCCTCTTGCTCTCCCTGTCTGCTCAGCAGGACTGAGAGAGATGTTGTTTTGGACTTGATCTTCATCGGCTTGTGCTGTTGTGTCTGGAGAATATCCATAGGTTTGCTGCCGATTCCAGCTACCAATTTTGACTGTTGTCCTGGTCCAATATTTTTGACAGTTGAAGGAATATTGGACTCGTTTTTCAGACATTTATATCGATATTTGAAATTGCACTAATGCTACCAGTAATCATCGCTACCACAGACGTGCCATGCTCTGTTCAATGTACTGTATAATCTGTGAAAACACTGACTAAATAGGCAATACGTAGACATCAATAACTAACGTTTAAATTTGACTAGCCACTAACAGACCATTATGTCCTGTGCAGCCTTGGCAGCCCGGCATATTGAACCCAAAATGTTTTTGTTGTTTTGGTTTTTTTTAATTTAAAGGATTTGTACATATTTGTTTGAACACTTTTCCAGAAGGAATCTGTGCTGCAGTTGAAGCCATTACTACATGCAGACATACAGCATGGTACAGTGGCCCTGCTCTCAGTCTGCTGCTGGGCCCTAGCTGTCACTCCCATGGTATTGACTTGAGCAGAGCTGTTTTCTATGCAGCATGCTGGAGTGCTTTGCCAAGCCAGCGATGCATACAGATGCAGGTCAGACAGGATTAATTAAACTGGAGTGGCCACCATGTAGGAAGACCTGGACTTGTTTCAGCAAGGTGAGCACGCAGGCCCCAGCGCCATCACCAGTCTGAGCGATGCCAGGCTCTTGTTTTGGGATTCCAAGCCCAGGCCGTGGGAAGGGTATTCCCTCTTGGGCTCGGTGCGTGCTACCTCCTGTGCTGGGTATGCCCTCCACCAGGACCGCAGGGCCCAGGGCCGCTGTGCTTCTCTGATTGATGGCGATACTGTGGGAGTGACCTTGCGGGTGGTTGCATTCATAGTCTGGCTAATGAAGAGCACAGCCACTCTCTCTGAATGTGTGTGTGTGTGTGTGTATGGGCGGCCCATCCGTCAGGCACCTTCACACTGCGACCAAGGGCTTGATTTCCCCTGATAGCAACCCCCCCCCCCCCCCGTCTCTCTCTCTCTCTCTCTCTCTCTCTACCTCTCTCTATATATATTTCTATTTCTCTGTCTCGTACCTCTCTCTCTCTCCCTCTGTCTCTCTCTCTCTCTCTCTATTTTGTCTCTTTCTGTCACTCTCTGTCTCCTTGTCTATCTCTCTCTCTTTCTGTCACCCTCACTGATTTTCTTTTGCCCCTCCCTACTGTACACTGCACACTGCTGGCTCAGAGCTCATAAACTTACATACAATCTTGGACACAAATTAATTGCCACAAATGCCTAAGCATCTACACAGAAGAATACATATGCATCTATATACACAAGCTTGCAGATGCATAAAACAGAGCAAGGCACACACACACACACCTCTCCAGGGTTATCAAAGGCTCATGGGATAGCTTATGCATATCTTCTGCAGTTCTAGCCGCCTGACTGCCTACTGATGTCTTGCCACCCCCCATCACATCTAAGATGCAGCTCCACCAGTTCTTGGAGACGCAGAGGAACTAGATCAAAGAATGAAAAAATCACAAATATTTATCTGTTCCATCACATGTTCTCTGGGGACAGTGTTTCTATTTCAACCTGTGTGATAACACTGCAGCAGACTGCCACAGTAGTAATTATCGTTCATATCATCAGGTTACAAATACACAAATACATATAGCATTTGGGTTCCTTGTGATGTATTTTAATTTCTTTTGTTGCCTAGAGAACTGAAATTCCATATACTGTATGTTGTCTATATGCTGCTTTACAAGCAATTTATCAAAATGTAATCTTGTTAAACGAAATGATGGCTGAACATGTTAGTCCTATATACTAGATATTCAGTCCTCTCTAGGGAGTGTGGCTTAATAGGGCCACATGCTATGGGCAGAAATACCCTACTGCAGATATACTACTACTCAGCTCTTACTGAGAAATAGCCACAAATGATCCTGCATTGTGTTGATTTATGTTTGTTGGATCATGTCAGTGGTGTGATTCATCAGAACACAAAAAAATGACCTGATCTCAATTATCTGAGAAATGGGAACCTGAGAAAAGATGAAAACAGAATCCTTGGAGGAGCAGTTTACTCTGCTATAGTTTTGCAATTATAGGTAAATATTGTACAGTTAGTAAGAAGTTACTGCATATGATATGTACTCTAAAAGGAATACAGTGCATGTTGCAGTATTTTAATCCTCTTTAATTGAACTTTAAATTCCTGTCCTTGTGTTCACGCTGTAAATTTGAGCGCTGAAGTGGTGATTCATTGTTGTGTAGTTACACCTCCAGCTGGGAACTCCCCCACACTTCATAAAGCTTTTTTATGCCTGCCCTGCTCTGCCTATGTTCAGTCTGAAGAGTGCATCATACACGCAGCCCAATGGGAGAACCAGCTACACTTGCGCTTCCCACTGCCCCCACCAGGAGACTGGCCATCCATGGGGCCATCCATGGGTCTTACACTGGGCCAGGGAGCCTGCCAGTCTTTGTGAGACTCACAGTGAGATTCATCCATCTGCTGTTCTTTTCCTGTAGCAGGCTGCCTATAACCTCAGTGGGGAGGGGGATTCAGTTTATCTGCCGAGATCAAAAACGAAATGTCCTGGTGCAGAGCTGCAAAATCATTGCAAGACTCCTCTACAAAGGGCCCGGGTGCTGTCCGTGGTCCTGATTGCCTTATTGCTTTTCAGTACCTCGAAATGCAGGCAGCAAATCAGCCTCACAACATTTCTCCTGGATGACACAATGCGATCCATTACTAGCAGTGATTTGAGTGATTCTAAGGGTGCTGATTTTCTGTTGCCTGTAACCAAAAGGTGAAATTCATCATTGCCTTACATCTGGAGCACATAATCAAGAGCTGGCACTTTGGACACATGGACCTTCCACAGTTGAATATCAACTGGAGGGTAGTGTGCAAAGTTTTGCAGATGGGAGTTGTAAACAAAGCTATTTCCAAAAGGTGTTATTTTTATCTGTACTTTTACAGTACTGTAATTTATTAGTGTGGTATTTATTAGGATGGCATATGCAACGCTCCCCAGAATGAATGCCCCCTTGATAAATTACCAAACAAGGCAAATAAAACCTAAAAGCACCTTTGTGTATAGCATGACATTGCACACTAGTACACATATTAATACATAAGAGAAAATGTAGTGTAATGTAAAATTATTTACATTGCATTCAGATGTTGCCAAACTTTGTAATTCTTATTAACAAAACATAACATTTATAGATTCCTATATATGATGTTTATGTATATCATATACAATACATACAGCAGCTTTAAAGAGTCTTGATAACAATCATGAATCATCATAGTACATCAGATTCATTTACTCATCCACTGACAGACTGGCAGTCCAAGGATTTCTGTTTAGGATATGGTTCATGTCACATGCTCGCGTGTGGAAGGATGTGTAGTGTAACTCTGGGTTCTGGAGTTAGGTTTTTATTCAGTTTTAGAAGAAAAATCTTCATTTCAGATTGCATGTCATTTTAACAAAATACTGTAGATAAGTCATCTCTAGTAGTTTGACCTACTAGAGGTGACAAGATGAAATAGGAAAAGGCAAATTGCTGGAGAAAGAGAGATGAGAATGTGTGAAGCACATCTGTCTTGTACTGCACTGGAGTTCTGACAGTCTTCTGTCTCTTCCCAGATACAGAGCATTTATTACAAATGACAACAGCATAAGCAATGTGGCCCAGGCTCTGAAGCGCTAGCTGGACGCCTGTGGATATGCCATCACAGTGTACGCCACGCCCTCTTCACACGTCGCTCTGCGCCTCTGTTCGTCCATGCCTGGGACCATACTGTCCCTTCTTTTCACTGGAAAAACTGTAATTCATGCCAGCTTGTCTTAATAAGTTACTTTTAATCCACAGTATATATCATGGCCAGGTTCACCTGAGGCTGAGACTAGCTTTGTATAGGACTTTTTGTTTGTTTGTTTGTTTGTTTTTGTTTGTTTTAGCCAAGGGAAGTCCCTGAGAGCAATGCCAAAGTTGAATCTAACAATCTTAGCAGCATGTGACAGCAGCTGACAGGGTTACTGGATCTCAAGCATCGGGGCAGGGCGTGTCTGTCATTACATTTTATAACCCCTGGAACCTTACCACTGAGGGCCAAGTGTACTGTGTGGGGTCACATGAGAGTTTCAGCTAGCTAAGAGAGTCAGAGACAGTATACTTGCTTTGTAGGGATGGATGTGTTTCCTTCTTTCTCTCTGTCAAACTTTCCTCGCCAGTTACAGACTTCTGTTAGTCCACGTGTACCAAGCAGGGTGGGTAATGTTCTCCTTCAAGACTTTACAGCAGTTTTTTTTTTACCATTGAATGTGGGATAGCTTTAAAAGATGCATCTTCATGCATCATGGAGAAAGCATGTGCTGTAGGCTCTTAACTCCTAAGCTGCTAGCTGTCGTGTAATAGCAGGGGGCTTAGCAGTCATGTAGGAGTTTGCATTGACTAAATTTGGATGTTTTTAAAGGGTTTTGCCAATTATCTTCCGATTTACTATCAAAATGAACATTCTAATTCAATTAATTTAGAAAGCAGCTGTGCCAAGAATGTCCTGATGAAGCATCATTTTGTTATGCTTGATACTGGAATATAACAATAAGAGTGGGTATGGTTGTCTGGGTAACAGTAATAAAGACTCAGTGGGCCAGCCACTGACATCCTAATACAGTCAAACTTTAACTGTAATAAATGTCCATTGATCGGCCAAAGTAATGTCTGTGTTTTTGCCACTCGTTCTAATGCTTTGCGAGCAGAAACTGCTAATCTAACTCCGCCTTTTTAACCCAAAAGCATCATGACACAAAGGGCATTAAAATCATGAAGAAGTAAAAGGCCAATTTTTTATATTGAGCACTGGCAAGTACAAGTTCTGTAGTTTAATGTCTGTCTCTCAGCTCTGGAGAAGGGTCAACATAATCAACGTAATCAACGTAATCAATGTAATCAATGTGATATTGGTTGTTGTCTTCCTTGTTTCTGTTAAATTATGTGTGGTCCGTTAAACAGCACCACCGTGCCATACTCACAGCTAAAATACACACGTGTCTGTTCGAATCCCTGTAACATCTATAATCCTATAACACCTTTAACCCTACGACATATATAACCCCATAACATCTATAACCCTATAACACTGTAAGAGATGTTCCGGACTAATCTGACTACACAAACTAATAGGTAAAACGGTCTGCTGTATAGACAGTGTGTATGTTTAACTCTCCATCAGGTAATAAGTCCTATAAAGTCATATAAACTGCAGGACACATCACATGTTAAACAGTGCCCCGGTTTAGTCATGACTAGTCCTGTAAGAACATCTTGCAGAATTGAATGTAGTTGGTACAGACGTTTGGAGTTGCTGCTTTTAAGCCTTTTGTTATCTCCATAGTTAATTTTAATCCAAATTCTTATTAGGCCTTTATTTTAAATCAGACCGTTACGTAAGGGGACAAACACGCCTATGACACACTGCACAAAGGCTTTCTTTGTTCTTCGAATTACTTCATCTAGAATTATATTAAAAACACAGGCATAAAGGTGTATCCATATGCAAGTCATTTTGTCAAAATGATGCTCAGTTCTTTTAACATATTCTGTTTGGGCTTCTCAGTAACTGATTGCCTTAGTAGCTTAATGATGTACAGAGGGAACGAAATGCGTCTAGCAATTAGGAGAAGGGGCAGAGGCGTTCTTGCAGAGTCCTGTCAAAAAGGCAGAGAGCTTCCCGGTTTGATGACAGCTAAAGGACGTGTTGCTGTAGTGGGCAGCTGTCAGCGGGGCACATTAGTGTGCAGTCCGCCTCTCTTACCTCCGGCCGGCCTGCGCGGGCCACCCATACGAGATTAGGCGCGCGATCAATACACGATTGAACCGCAGGCCGATCTTTAGGTTCCGCCAATGACATTAAAGTGCTGGGGTCAGAATTTCATCAAAGTTTATGAAAGCGGGCTGCGCTTACAGCTGCTCTGGGGGATGAGGAGAGTGATTACAGCCAGTCGTTTTTGTGCCCCTTCTGTTGAAATATCTTACATTAAGGCCTTGTAGTGTCACAATCATCCTATTGATGAAGTTGATAACTTGAATGAGATGAATGATGAATAAGAGTAAATAGGGGGGTGGGGGGGGGGGGGGGGGGGTTGTGCTCTCCATAATCTGCTGCAGTTATGAATGTTGGTCCGTATGAAGGTCCCACATGAGCCACCCACAGAACTGCAGAACTGTGTAACACTGCCATTTCTGTTGTTATGGCTCCTTGAAAACAACCTTTGACATCAGCCATTACTTCTTGTATTTTCTATCAGTGAAACTCGGATGTGAAGCAGAGGTACATTAACGCTAAATTAGGTCATTTCAGGAACCATTACAAACAAACCAAAGGTTGGCAGAGGATGATCAATTGTCAGCCAGAACACCGGAGCATCGAGTGTGAATTGACCCCCTTTTCTGAAGGCGTTAGCTGTAGGTAGTGATATGAATCATTGTTTACTTCTCATATCTAAACTACCACTATAGTGTGCTGTTTCACTACACAGACTGCAGTGTGCTGTTTCACTACACAGACTGCATTGTGCTGTTTCATTACACAGACTGCAGTGTGCTGTTTCACTACAAATACTAGTGTGCTGTTTCACTACACAGACTGCATTGTGCTGTTTCATTACACAGACTGCAGTGTGCTGTTTCACTACACAGACTGCAATGTGCTGTTTCACTACACAGACTGCAGTGTGCTGTTTCACTACACAGACCGCAATGTGCTGTTTCACTACAAATACTAGTGTGCTGTATCACTACACAGACCGCAGTGTGCTGTTTCACTACACAGACTGCAATGTGCTGTTTCACTACACAGACCACAGTGTGCTGTTTCACTACACAAACCGCAGTGTGCTGTTTCACTACACAGACCGCAGTGTGCTGTTTCACTACACAGACCGCAGTGTGCTGTATCACTACACAGACCGTAGTGTGCTGTATCACTACACAGACCGCAGTGTGCTGTATCACTACACAGACCGCAGTGTGCTGTTTCACTACACAGACCGCAGTGTGCTGTTTCACTACACAGACACAGACACTTTTTTTACTGTTACTGCAGGTTCCTCCTTTTTTTTCTCCTTTTCCAATCTTCCCATTTGCAGTGTCATCTGTCTCAACAACAATGTGTGACTGAAAATGGGTCTGGAAGGTCTTTCCTTTACACATTATTCTTTTTTTGCACTTCTCCTCTTTGCCTGTTGAGGATCTTTCTTTGTAATTGCGTATCTAGTAACAAAAATAAGGGAGTGTGTCATATGAATCACCACGTCTCTACATGACATGATCCAACTTCTTCCGCAAGTGGCCCAGAAAGCAGAGGATACCATTAGCAAATAATGAAATTCTCCCTTATTGACCATGGACCAGGATTGTAGATATAAATGGAGGCCTCCATAGCGCCATCGTTAGTCCTGAAAGGGTAGGCCAGGGCTGGCGCTCACACTGCCCATTTCCGCCTAATGGCTGTGACTCTATAGATGTCATTATTGCCTAGAGAGCTACCTCTGTCTCTCCTGTTCCCAACAGAACGTAATGCAGGGAGAGACCGTGTGCACAGCTCATAGCATTATTGAATTTGAATGCTAATGCCTCATATGTCAGCGGAATCTCTTGCAATTATGAGTCAAAAGAAAGCTGTCTGACTCTTTCTAAACTGGAGCTTTCCAGTGACTCTTCCATTGCTCATGTTCTATTACTCGTGTCTCCTGTGTGACGAGCTGTTTGCTCTTCTCCTGTGTTGGCCGTGCTGTGCATGAGTCCACACGAAGAAAGTGTCGGATGAGCCAGAACCCCACGCCAGACCCCACAACGACCCCACATCGAACCCCACGCCAGACCCCACACCGAACCCCACGGTGCATCGGCAATGGCAAGAGATGGCTGCTCAAGGGAATGCGTGGCTGGTTACTTCACAGGACACTTTATCTTTCTTGTTTTGTGGAATTTTAAAGGTCACTTTATTTTTACTACCATATGAAATTATTAATCAACTTGCATTTTTTAAAACTATTTTGGGGTAGGTGGACAGCTGAAATGCAAACTTGGTGGCAAAAAAGGAAAAAGAACCTCAGTGTTAATGAAACATTAACTTTTATTATAGTAACTTTGATAAACACCATAATGTCCCAGAGTTTTATACTGCAGACAGATCCCTCCTGTCCTGATCTAGAGGGACCGGGTTCTAGCCTAATAGAACCGCCCAAGGTACATCACAGTTCACAAATGCAATCGATGGCCTCCATATTAGCTAGCACAGGAGATGGAAGCTGAAGGGGAAATGCCCTGTCACCAAAGAAGAGTCCTGGTGCTGCATATCTGTGCAGCTGTCGCAGGCCCACTGAGATGGATGGCCAACCCAAACATGGCCCTACAGATAACAGTGGAAGAGAAGAGAGAGAGAGAGAGAGAGAGAGAGAGAGAGAGAGAGAGAGAGAGAGAGAGTGGGTGTGGGATTATTGGCTCTTGTTCATTCTATGCACATTTCCTTTTCCAACCTCAAGTCAACAGCCAGGCTGGCCCCTACATGCCAGGTACAGAGGGAGGTCTTTTACTGTATGTCCATTAGAGAGAACGTCACTGAAAGGTCCTTCTCTCCACATGATTCTTAAGTCTTGCTAAACTATATAGCTTAGTCTTTCTGTTTTGACATGGTGTTCCTGAGACCAAGACTAAGGAGTATAATATGAGAGCATTTGCTACGTCACAGTACAGTAGTGCAGTCAGTAAACTCACAAAGCAAGCTTTTTGAATTTTTTATGAGCAGGTTTATATGTATAGTATTAAACCTGTTGTCCTCGCTTTGCAATTCAGGGCTTTGCAGTAGTGCTCTAGTGTGGGTTTCTGGATGTCTGAGTCCTGGTCTTAAGGTACATATGGTGCTGGAAGACTTGCATGCATGAATACCACTGCCACAGATAATAAATCACACCCTAACCCAGCAGCTGTCTTTGTCTAGGCTGAGTTATGTGTCCTGTTTAATTTTACATTTGCAGGTACAGACAGTGTGAAAGATGTCTTAAAATATGTTTATATGTTGATATTTTGAAGTCTGTGTCTTATCTCATTAGTTTGGGAGTTTTTTGATGTAGAGAAATGCAAAAGGCATTTTAGAGTCCACAGCTGTACAGACATGGTGAACTGTGCTTTTTTGTGTGTGATCTCAACTCTGTAATCTCATTTTTCCCTGTATTTTGTTTTTATATGGATATGACGAATAATGGTAATATTCACATATCTTAATGTACTCATATATCCTTTACACTTTAACTGCACAGCGTTTTTTTTTTATGATTGTGGAACTTACAAAGAGGCCCGTCAGGTTTCTGAGGCTTTAAGTGTTGGTGCTGTCGACGCTGTTGGGGACATGAACGCTGATTCTTCATTGCGGCTCTCTGTTTGTCTGCTGAGGGGGATTCACAGGGCTGGTCATGGGCATTAACAAGCTTAGATCTTATCCTCCTGTCATTATAGAGCTCAGACCGCTACTGTGATGCCACGAACGAGCCAGGTGAAGGCTGAACACTCCCTGAAGCATGTCTTAGTGCGTGTGCCTGCAGTGTGGCTAATCAGGGAAGATACTGAACAGGTTTACAACTTTGCTAAATCATAGCTAGAATCAGTAGAAAGGATTATGCAAATGATAACCAATTTCACTGTTGATTTCACACAGATGATACAAATATAAACATTGGGGTTTTTTTTTTCCCCAAATTTGAACGGCAGGGAATTGCTGTTGCTGTTGTTTCATATTGACATCTGTTGGTGTAGACTACATATTGATTAACTATTTAGATATTGCATAAACAGTGGCTGCATTTTGTAACACTTCCTGTTGTCATGGGATTTTTTCCTTCTGTTTCATCGGCATTCCCATCAGCCTCAATCAGAACTGTGTGCTATTCATCACAACTCTAAATTGAAAAATTGACAGCGCTCATGGGCCTCAAACGCCGGTTCTGCTGACACAGGATTATCACATTTATCCTCTTTATTTAATCATTCTGATGAGACTGTTTTTCATATCCACTGCAGTAGTGACTTCCTAGGTACTTTCATCTGAGACTTTATGCACAACATTAAATTATCCATTTTTGATTTACATATGAGAAGTCTTTTATTGTATATCAAATAATTTGGCCATACTTGCTTTGTCTACAATTTTGTTGTCTTCAAAGTGTTCAGTGTTGAAAATGCTGCAGTTGTATTGTAGTTCACCTGCCACAGCAATGGAGGCCCGTGTTCTGTGTTCTGTAAATACACACATTAAAGAATATTTCATTTGCTTTCTACACATGAGATAATTGGAAACATAGCCCCTAATGAGGGAATGATGGATAGTTGTAAGATGTGTTGGTGGGTTTGACTTGTAAGTCTATGGCCATGAAAGTCTAGGGTCACCTAAACCATGACGCATTACTTAAACCATCACTGATCACCTAAACCATGACTCATCACTTAAACCATCACTGGTCACCTAAACCATGACTCATCACCTAAACCATGACTCATCACTGCAGCCCTTCCAGACGTTTTCTACATGTTCTAAGTAGCTAAAGGGGACCAGGGAGGCACTTTTTCATTTACAAGATTAGTGCATTCATAGTCATAGTCATAGTCATAGTTCCTTTATTTGTCTCCCAAAGGAGAAATTTTTCTTGGAATGAGGACATACTGCACTACAACAAAGATCAGACATACAAACACATGTCATATAACCAAAAACCATGTCATTACAATACATTAAAGATTTAAAGTGCATTACATTGTATACTTCTACCCAACCCCACAGCCCCTATACAACCATAAACCGTCAGACGTCATTATTATTTAAGATTTTAATTGACATTCATACTTGTTTATATGTTTCAATACTATTTAAACCTCTTACGCTAAGTGAATAGCATGCTATCATAGGCACTACTGCATTTATTTTGTAAAGGGATAGAAATGAGTAAATCTTTCACCTGAACAAAAAATATTGGCTCTGGGACGATCTCTTCAGACCTAGGTTCAAATCACGGTATAACTGTGCCACACAGAAATCAAGGTTTCAAGACTTTGCAGAACCCTTGGGTCCTGCTGTTCTTGCCAACAATATTCGTCATGAATATTCATGAAAAATCGCACATGCTCACGATTTTAAATGCCACAAACCACCATTTTGAAACACCCTGTAGTTAGCATTCTCCTGCAGGTAAGCGGAGTGTGACACTGCTTTGAGGGCAATAGACATGTTTGTTCCCTGTGCTTCACAGAAAGGCATGTACTGTATCTACTGTCGTTCTGCCCAACAGGGGGCGCTCCTACAGCAACAGACATGTTAGTTGTGTCAGTAATATGATAGAAAAAAGCTTCTAAAAGGGTCAATTTGAGCCTTCAGTTGTAAACCTTTATAGTATTCATTTATTGCTGTCTAAATGAGTTATTATGTCATGTGTTTCTCCTTGTTTGTTAGCGTTTGTAATATTATCTTTACCACTACCAGTGAAATTCATGCTCTCGAAGAAAGTGATGATGTTATCTGAGTGACTTTGTTATGTTGCTTATTGCTTGAGCAGGCAAAACGCTGGATAAGCATTGTAGGTTATGGCTTATAAATGGAAATACTGAAGCTCAAATTGCCACTTTTGTTAGGAGAGCATCTCTAAAATGATTGAGTTAGACATGGCAAGGGTTGTGTCCTGAATACATGACCAGGACTGTTACTGTATAAAACACATATGGTGGTAAGACTACTAATACTACTACTACTACTACTACTACTACTACTAATAATAATAATAATAATAATAATAATAAACATAATAATAAGCATAACTGTGACGGTGGGGTCGCGGCGAAGAACGAGACATACAATCCTTCACAGATACGTCACTTTTACTGGTACACGGTTGTTGCGCAATAGCGCACGAAGAACAAAGATACACACACACACTGCAACGTGTAGACTTTAGACATTGACGAGCACAGGACACTGCGCGAGCGCACATTAAGTAGACAAACCACAGTAGCCCCACGTGATCACGAGACGATTCACAGGTGAGACTTATTAATCACACAACAAAACCCTACCCACGTATATACACTGACGCAGACAAAGCACGTGGACTACGTTGACACACGCCCAAAAGGGAGGGGCCGGGGTCCTCAACGTGACAATAACCAATGAGGGCCTTTCTGCATGTCACATGAACTGCTTGAGCTAGTCTACAGACATGGTTCCATTGTCTTCTTTGTCTTTTCTAGAATTGCAGAGCAGCTCGTGTGGGAATCCAGGTGTCCCACCCAAGGGCGTCCTGTCTGGGACACGCTTCAACGTAGGGGACAAGATTCGCTACAGCTGTGTAACAGGCTATGTGCTGGACGGCCATCCCCAGCTCACCTGTGTGACCAACGCAGGCAACACAGCGGTATGGGACTTCCCAGTACCTATTTGCAGAGGTAAGCAACAGCTCTTTATGTGACTAATGCATGATGGGATGGATACACTGCATTTGTGTGCAGTTGTGTACAGGTGTGTGTGTGTGTGTGTGTGTGTGTGTGTGTGTGTGTGTGTGTGTGTGTGTGTGTGTGTGTGTGTGTGTGTGTGCGCACGCGTGTGTGTGCATATGTGTGCTTGTGTGTGTGCATATGTGTGTATGTGTGTGCGTGCACATGTGTATGTGCATATGTGTGCTTGTGTGTGTGTTGTGTGTGTGTGTGTGTGTGTGTGTGTGTGTGTGTGTGTGTGTGTGTGTGTGTGTGTGTGTGTGTGTGTGTGTGTTTGCCAGCGGCATACAGCATAATTCGTTCCAGGCTTTATAAGTAACCCATAAAACTTCTATATTATTTGAAAGTGAAATCCATCATATAGTCTAAGTCGTCATTTATTTTCAATAGTCAGATTATCTTGGTTTCCATTAGGACTTTAGCTGTGTTATAAGATGTACATTTGGATATGAATTTGGATATGATTTTTTTTTCGATAGAGCTATTTCTTAAATATGACATTCACAAGGTGTCTCTGTGACAATATTTTCAATATACTTCAACAGGCTTTTTAAAAATGAATAGGCTTTACAAATGTTAAATTTAAGACATGGAATAAACAGATGAGCTAACAATAATTTTACACGTAAAGTATAATAAAGGGATATGGGCATCGCCATTAAGTCCAGTGGCCAAAACTGGAGAACCTGGTGGCATTTGTAATGAGGAAAATGAAGTGGATACAATAAATAGCCTACAGTAGGTGTCAATGGCAGATGAGAGTCTCTAGGAACAGATTTATAGCACTGCATCAAGTAAGCTTGTTTTAAAGTTTTATGTTGTAATTTTGAGGAACTACTGTATGTTGGTTGTTCTGACTACATAATCGAAAATAGCGGGAGATGTGCTTGACATCTTGAAGAGCTTCGTAAAAGCCACTCGCTTCTTGGAATGTCTTTATATTGGATGCTTAATATCAGGAAATGTGATTTGAATCCTTGCCTAGAATTGGTATTTGCTGATTAAAAGTTTGGGAATCAAGCTAAATGGGTCTACCAAGTTTGCCAAGTATTCCATCAGTGGTATGTCAGAGAGAAGAGTTGCTCTCTGTACGGAAACCTGCAGTAACAGTGTGGTCATAAGTTATGTGAATTGTCTCTGAAATTTTTCTAACTGCTTATGTTAAACATTGCTTACATCCTCTTCATAATGGATTAGGTTATTCATACGAGCAATGTTCCACCATTTTACTAGCTTTTGAATACTTATTTATTAAATAAACGTGGAAAATTAGATTGTTAGTGAACTACTGAAGCAACTAAAAATGTAACATACATTCCACGCGCATAATTACTATGTAATTGTTTATGATGATTAGCCTCAGTCTTGCTTCAGTGATGACTGATTAGCCACATTCTGCAGTTCTAAACTTTAGAAACTTTAGTCTCTCAACAATCATTAGACATAGGGCTACAGTTTATATTTTGTTAGTCATTATTGCCATATTAGAGTTTCTCCACAGTCCTCAGGACCAGACATTCCATATTTCTGCACTATGCAACATTCTAAAACCCACCTGAGATGTTCCCGATGGACACTGTGAGTCACTTCAGTCAAAATCGAACAAGTCGTTCTTAAGTCTTGTGGCAGTCATCAGTGATCATGAGCCCACACTCAAAGATCCTATATTCCAAGTCTGAGTGGAAAATTAAAAAGCATGTGTACAATGTTTGATGTGATGTACAAAAGAGTAAGGTGACAGGCCATCTGTTAGTCATCCTCACAGCCTGTGTCTCTGAGACACACATGTTCCTACATTCCACAATCTAGTCAAAGTGAACTCTGTGAACTCTGCATGCTATTTTTCTATTTAAAGTCGATGGAACCATTGCTGTATGCCCTTGGTTTGAAGTTATGTGATCTGCTTATGTATAGTGTGTGTGTGTGTGTGTGTGTGTGTGTGTGTGTGTGTGTGTGTGTCTGTGTGTGTGTGTGTGTGTGTGTAAGATGTTCCTTGACGTAGGTTTCTTTTTGTGTGGGATGTCTGTGTCTAATCTCTTAGTTGTACGCTCTGTAAAGGCACGTTGCCATGGTATGGTGTGTGCTTTTGTGCTTGGGTGTATGTGTGTGTGACTGCGTGCCTGTGACCACATGCATGAATACACAAGTGGAGGTTTTGTATGTAAAATCATTATGTTCAGATTTATGTCATCTAATTTAACCAGTTTTGCATATGAAAATATAATATTGGTGACATTTTGGGTGACATTTGTCAGTATTAAAGCAGTATTTTCTTGTACACAAATGTTGGCATATACACTAAATATACATTAGACTGGCAGTATCGATACTTCAGTTCCTGCAGTGAAAGAGTTTCTGTGTGTCCTTGATATAACCATATGAAGATTTATTGTCCCAGGTTCAGACCAATTATAATGTGCATTAGCCATGAGCATTTTAAAATAAACAGTCCACTACTTATTTATGAATTTATTTATTTACTTATTTTCTTCCTTTGCATTGTGTATATTAGAAGATAATTGCTACAGTGACACCATCATGTTCATCTCTGAGATAGCTGAAGTGAAAACATCGTACAGTAGAAGGGTTAAGTGGAAAATACAGAATTTATACATACAGAATGTCAATTTCCCAGATAGATAGATAGATAGATAGATAGATAGATAGATAGATAGATAGATAGATTGTGACGTTCGGGGTGGCGCGAAGGACGAGACACGGGATCCTTGGCTGCGACAGACGTCACTTTTATTAACACAGAGATATTGCGCAATAGCGCACGAGGAACACGAAACATTCACACGTGTAAACTTAGACAACGACGAGCACAAGACACTGCGCGAACGCACGTTAAATAGACAGGCCACATCAACCCCACGTGATGACGAGACGAGCCACAGGTGAGACGGATAATGACAAGACGCACCCGCACCCACGGAGCTACACTGACGCAGACGAATAGACGCAGACAACGTTAACACACGCCCCAAAGGAAGGGTGCGGGGACCGTAACGTGACAGATGCCCCCATCAAGGGCACTACCCGTCCTGGGGTGCCAACAGGACCGAATGCCCCGAACCCACGTCGATGGGCGGATCCGAAGCGCCCAGTCCTGCGTCTGGGAGATGACCGCCCTCGGTGGAGAGTCCGCCACGCACAATCTAGAACACCCTTCCTGGGAAGACGGGGGAAAGGGGAAAACAACACGTTAGACCAGGGCTCTCAAGTCTCACGCATTGAGCGTGTGACACACGCATTTGACCGTCTTCACACGCCACACTTCCGATTTCACACGGCGAGTTTATTTACCTCCTTTATTTATCCTCCGATCCTTACCTCCGATCCTATCTATGTCGCCCTCCACTGGCGATCGATTGCGATATACAAACCCCCCCCCCCCCCCACCCCCCCTCAACAACTTATGTTCGCCACACGCCCACCCCCCGGCTCAACAATTCACGTTCGACACCCCCCCCCCCACCCCCGCTCAACAATTAACGTTCGCCACACCCCCCCCCCCCCCCCCCCCTCAACAACTCTCACACTCTGACATGAATCCAAAACTTGAGAGCCCTGCGTTAGACACATTTATCGGGACGGACACAAACACACAAACAGGGACACTTACACACAGAGGAACAAACAGGAAAAAGGGGTTCGGTACACATACAGGCAGACTCACAAACACTGGGACAGACACACACGACACAGGCGCCAGGCTGCGCACCAGAAGGAGGGCGATCAGGGGAGAAAGACCGGGAGCTGCTGGTGCTGCAGGCGCTGCGGTGGGCGGTGCTTCTCCTGCCCTTGCTGCAAACCCTCCACCGGGCGCAGCGCGGCTGGCGGACGCGCCATGTGCAGCGCGGTTGGCCGACGCGCCAGGTGCAGCGTGGCTGTTCCCGCCCCTCGGTGGGCCGTACGGGAATCCCTCCTCGCCCGGGGATCTCCCTCCGGACCTGGCAGTGGGAGGGGCTTCCTCCGCTTCCATCTCCTCCTCACTGCCACAGCTCCAGCTCATGGGCTGCCCCGAGCTGCCACCCCCGGGAACAGTCCATGTCGCTGGCTGGGGAGCGCTCGGGAGATGAGCCCGCCTCTGGACTCCTCCTCTTCCTCACCGGCGAACAGTTCCAAGGGGGGAGGACTCTCCTCTTCCTCCTCGGTATAGGAGCCCTCTTCCTCAGGGTATGCGGAGCACTCCGACGGAGGGTACTCCTCCTCGTCGTACTCCTCCCCTCTTCCTCCACAGTGGTAGAGGGACCTACGGGCGGAGGGATGTAGTCCTCTTCTTCGGACCCCTCCTCCTCCTCTTCCCCGTAATCGACGGTGGACGCGTCGTCTAGCGACGGGGGGTAGTCCTCTCCCTCTCCACCATAGTTCACCGTGGAGGCGTCGTATAACGACGGTGGGTAGGCCTCCTCTTCTCCCTCCTCTCCCTCACCGTAGTATACGGTGGGGGCGGAACAAACTGAGGGAGCCTGGTCTTCTTCCTCTTCCTCGCCCGGAGAGTCCGCCCCCTCGAACTCGCTCTCGGGGGTCTTCTCCGTGGAGCAGAGCTCGAGGGAGCCCACCCGCAGAGGTGAGAGGCCTCTGGAGGGAGAGGGGTGACGCTCCTTCCAAAACCGCACCGCGGTCTCGCGGAAATAGTCCGCCAACTCCTCCGTCTTGGCTTCCCGAGCCCGAAGCAGCATAACCGCACATAACGGGTCCTGCTGCATCGCCTCGAGGGTGACGGGGGCTCCGCGGTGCTGTGCAGGGGAAGAGGCGTGGTGGTGCTTGCTGGGCCTCCTCCCCTTCTTAGGTCGGGTGGTGTATCCTGATAGATACTTACAGTATTTTGTGATGACATGAAAAAGTAGCTTATGCAATGTGCACACTGTAACCATAACAACGGTGCATAGATATAGGCAGGCACAAGCATGGTCTTTGTTCTTTATCGTTAAGTGAAGAGGAGATTGTTTGCTTTAGGACCCACCGCCTGACATACAGGCCCTTACAGGCCCTTACAGGCCCTTACGGGACCTTACAGGACCTTACAGACCCTCCCTAACACAAGGCTGCAGATGGGACTCTAGGAAACCATAGCAAAAATGTCACTTGTCATATGGCCTTTCTTCTGGTCTAGTAAGGGCTCTACGGGTCATTGCTTTGTGAGTCACATATTTTAATAAGCAAATTTAGACTCAGATCTTACACTTCTTACCTTCTTTCTTTTTCTCTTTATTGTGGTACACATTACCCATCATCTCTTATGGCAAGACAGTTTTTAGAAAATTAAACTGAGCTGGGCTGTGTGTGTGTGTGTGTGTGTGTGTGTGTGTGTGTGTGTGTGTGTGTGTGTGTGTGTGTGTGTGTGTGTGAAAGAGAGAGAGAGAGAGAAAGTGAGAGAGAGAGAGAAAGTGGGTGTGGAGGGGGTTCATCATTCATTAAAAACAGAAATTCCATTTAAAATCTGAAATTAGGGAACCTTTAAAAATACAGCTTCTGCAAATGTCAGTGTTATGGGTAAATTCAGTAATTTATGCATCTCCAGCCTGGTGATGTAAAAAAACACTTTGGATTTATTAGTGGTTCTCTGGTGTTCTTTATTTCCACTTCTAATTGCATGATGGATGCTTTCACTTTCTCCACTGTTCAGTTTGGCTTGTGTGAGAATTGCAGTTTCCTGTAAAGCATCATTATTAAGTCTCTTTCACAGCCTCCAAAGCTTACAGCTGACACTGGGGCTCCTTTATAGAGGAACCATTGTTAGTAAAGAAAGACAGTCCCTCATTTTGTTTCTCCTCATGGATCTCTGAGGAACTAAGACCATAATAACAAAATGCACATGTGTAAATGCTAATGCTGCTGATTATTTATGAAAACTCCAGTCTGACTGTAGTAGTGACTGGTAGCAACTGGCTCAGCCATTTCATGTCATTATGCCACTGTGACTCTTCAAGGAATATTCACATTTCTGATCTCCAATTTGAACTATTCTTCACTCAAAAACAGAAATAGGAATGCAATAGGATCTGCAGGGTGAACAATTGAGGGGTTTTGAGAATGCGTGACTAGTGTGCATGATTAGTGAACCGTTGCCTTGGGCTGTTAGTGAGCCCATGGCATCAGAGTCCTGGCACGACAACACTGCCATACAGGTAGAGCTTTCTGAACAGCACATTCGGAAATGTCTTTTCGACCTGGCAGACAACTCATAGCCTGGGCATTATGAGGAATTACTGTCAATACATGCCATAAACCCCCGGGTGCACTCCACCACTGGGCAGCACGCCCTTTCTGGAACAGGAGAACCGACTCATACTTACCACTCATGCTCTTTCAGAGACAAACTTATGTTTTCATTATTTTTTTTTACTATATAGCCCGCGCAAAAGAAAAGAAAAGCCCTCAAACACAATAAAAAAACAAAAGCACACAACAAAAACAATCAGTGTTGTATTTTGTAGCTCAAGTCTAGATGTTTCATCTCTAGATATCTTCCAGGCAAGCTTTCAGGGTATTTCATTAACATATCAAGTGTTAGGCCAATAAATTTGGACTGCTAATAAATAGTGGGAAGTGTTCATGCATGTATACATTGTGCAGTAGAGGTCAATGGTAACATGGCTGTCAACTCAATAGAAGCAGGCCCTTATAATAGGGATTGCTGTTCTCTTAATCAGACATCTATAAAAGGCCACCAGGCAGGTCACAACCTGGCTGATCTCCAATAATGCCTGTCTCGTAAATGCACATTATCTGCTGACTATGCATGTGGCAGATATTGTTGTAGACAATTGGGTGGTGTGTATGTCTAATGCATGAGTAGTGTAGATTACATAGTGACAAAGGTATGTAATGCTGAATCATGCAAAAAACATGAACCCGTCTGGATGTAAGACACTAATGTGGTACGGTTTATTTGTATACCGGCTCACAGTGCATGCTGGGACTGTGGAGCCCTAGTTGTGACCTCCAGCGGGTCTGACTGCCTTCTATCCTGGAAACACACTTGCATTTTCTACTCAGGAATCAATACTGCTCAGTGTGAACAAGCTTAAAATTCCTATATGTATCTACTTTTGTCCAATATAATTACTCAAGCTGTATTATGACCCTGATAGTGCGACGGTTCAGTTATGACAGGCGTTGGACATGCTAGACTTTAAATTTGTCAGGCTCTTAATATTGAAGAGGTTAGAAGGCTCACTGCTGAAATCATGTTGCTCCTTCCCGCTCCCTGTCTAGTGTTTAACAACCACTGGGACCACCTGCTTAAAGATGCAAATCCCCAGTGAATTCCACAG
Source organism: Brachyhypopomus gauderio (assembly GCF_052324685.1). Classification (NCBI taxonomy): domain Eukaryota; kingdom Metazoa; phylum Chordata; class Actinopteri; order Gymnotiformes; family Hypopomidae; genus Brachyhypopomus; species Brachyhypopomus gauderio. The sequence goes on along the minus strand of NC_135216.1, from coordinate 14,733,995 downwards.
CCTGGAGAAATGGGATCCCCGAACTCTTCATGCATACAGTATTCTACCCAAAAGGCTGCAGATTTGGTCCACATATTGGATGAAATAAATGACTCCAACTGCACAATTTAGAGTCACAAATGCCTGTCTTCTCCAAGGCTGAAATTGACGTAGTAGATATTTTGTACTGGACCAGAATCACAGCTCATGCCAGGGTAATAAAAATATTGCCTTACAAGTGTAATTTCAAGCAAGAATTGAACCTTAACTATACCAATTTATTGAGCAAAATTATATGCCAGATGTTGATGCGAAAATGGGATTTTTCTTTTTCTTGTGGTATGGCTAAAATCGTTGGAATGTGTATGAGTGTTTTTATTTAACAGAGGAGCCTCTCGACAGGTTTCACAGTTATATTTTCACTTCTGCTACCATTCTAGAGAAAAGCCTCCGTGTCCTTGTTGAATTTTGATTGTCCTTAATGTCTCACCCCATAGGCCAGGTACGCTCTGATTAATTCTACTAGGTGCATCTCTGAAAGATTTATTCATATGCACCAAGTATACAAAACCTTAGGGATACCTACCATATAGGTGTGCGTAATAAGTCACCATATGACCAGATGTGGCCTATTTCTGGACTATGGTAGTGAACAATGTACAAGTAAATGTTAAACATACATATGCAAACATTTACAATATACCTAAACAATAAATCATCGTGTTCTAATTGCATCATAGCTTTCTCCTAATATGACAGTGACACCGTTCATGCGTATTACGTGCCGTGCATACATTTGCAAATGTCAGCATGCATTAATAAACGCGTAAACAACATAGGCAGATCACACCTCCTCTGTTGGCAGAAACAGGCCACTTATACAAAGAGGATGATGGGAAATGTACAGACTTGGTCCAAAAATAGATGGCACCTTCCAGCTGTGACCTAAGGTCTGTGTTCTTAATGTGTTCCCTCAGTGTACATGCAAGTTAATGACTGGTTTGACTGGTTTGACTGGTCTTATTAAAAGTTATGGACTCTGAATTAAACCTAAACTTTTGATGTAGGTTGATAAATACCTGAAATATAGAGTGTGCATCTGAAACAGGAGATGAGATTTGCAGCTACTTAATTGGTATTGATGTTTGCCTTTGCCATTACATTTTGTGAAAGGCCGAAACATAATGTGTTCAGCTTGCAAACGCTCTAATCTAATTACAGAAACGGCAGCCATATATCCCCGTTGCCTCTTGGTGGCTGTTTTGGGAGAGTGTTGACAAATCACAGGCATTTAGAGACAGTAGTTCTAACTGCTGCCAAAATCACAGGGCCCGTCTTCAACCATGTCACAGGGAGATACTGGGTCTTCACTCATATGTCCTCTCCCACTGCAGAAGTGTCTTCTGTGGCGTGCAGCCCCTGCTAAATGCTGAGCCCCCCCAATAAATGCTGAAAATATAGTTTCGTTTGGGAGTGTATTGGGTGGACTTCGTTGGGCTTAGCAAAATACAGCTGCAGTCACAATCAGCTTCTCCATGCTGACAACTTCAGAGCCGGGGCAAAAAAAACAGGAATACAACCACAGAATAATTGAATTGGCATGTCTCAGCACTTTGTGTTTAGAGGCCCCAAGTCTGGGGCCAGGAGGGACTAGGGTTCGTACAACATTCACAAACCAACTGTCAACTGTCTTTTATAGATGTGGTTTGCTCTCAGGAGCTCTAGCTCTTTCTTTTCTTTGCTCCAAATCCTTTCTTTAGAGAAAGCCTTTTTTCCAGAGGCACAAGAGTGAGTGCTAGCAAACTAGAAAACAGCAGCACAGCTAGAGCTGAGGGTCCTGGGTGCATAGAGCTATATGATAACATGTAACGAGACCGAAGAGGAGAGAGAGAGAGAGAGACAGACAGAGAGAGAGAGAGAGAGAGAGAGAGAGAGATTGCACTTGAATGAAACAATAAAGCACAACATCTTGTAGCTCTCGAGACAAAGTACATAATGCAGCATTATAGTTAGCCTTGGGATGTGTGTGCATTACTTTTGGAGTAGTAATGTTATATTGCCATTGTAGGGTCCTCCAAAGTAACAGATTATCTTCTTTTCTGGGGAGCCACAGCAATGTACCATCCAGGGCTTTACGTGGTCCAGTGCAACTCATTTAACACATCAGCTAGCCATGAAGTCACACATTTGCTCAATCAAGTGTTTTGGAAGTCGGAAAGCAATAAAGTCAGTGCTGTGTATCTGCATAGAAGAAGCTGCAGAGTCTTGAAGTCGGCCATAGTTCTCATATTCCTGTGTGTTTTCTGCCCTTTAATAACAGTGCTATGTGTCAGTTCATTGCCTCTTCATTTGGTATAATCCAGAGTTTTGTATTTGTGCGTATATTTAAAACTGAATTTAGCTGAATTTAAACTGAAATCTACTGTCTATATTTGCAGTATCACACATGCCACACAGAGGACTCTGATTTAATATTTGTTGGGTTTTTTTTTTTTTTTTTTTGTCTTTTGAAGGAACAAACTTTGCTAACCTTTCATAGCATGCTGAATGGTGTTGTAAGTATAACTTTTTAGTTAGATTATAGAGAATCACTGCCAGGCGATGATATGAGGGAAAGTTTGGGGCTTTGAAAAGAACATGTCAGTCTGAATGTGGTGGGAGGATGCACTGTTGAGTTTAATAACAAAAAAATACGCTGCCCTCAAACATTCGCGAACATCTATGGCTCCCATTGCTCATCTCCATCTAAGTGGATTCCTTGGTAAGAAAAAGTGGGTTTTGCCTAGATAATGGTTTGACAATTCTCTTTTTCCAAACTGCTGTTAAAAGCACATATTGAAAATCTTTTGCCCCAAGGTGGTGTAAACACCTGAAAGGTGTGAATGCTGATGAGCAACTGACATCAAAGCCTTGAGAGAAATTGCTTGGCACATTGCATCATTCTCACGGTGGTTCTTCTGTCACTCGGATGCTCCTTTGCTCTCTTTACTACCTCACTGCAGTAGACAAAATGGCAAAATCTACATTGCTAAACAACGGTTAAGTTATTGTAAAGGAACAAAGAAAACAGGACATTGGGGACATTTAGAAAAGCCAGATGTCCCCCAATTTTTTACAGTGTGGGGAAAATTACATATAAAAGTAGTGCAGTCTACACCTAGATATTATTAATGCAGACATCTCGAAAATATATCAAATATTGTATGTAAGCCCAAAGTTCCTGCTCCTGGTTCACATTCCCTCTGGAATTTTTTGTGACTGTTGCATTTTCCAACATTCTCCACCAGTATTTTTGCAGTACATCTGAAACTAGCTTCACCTTACCTTGGGTTTTAGTTTGTTATTTATGTATTTTATGAATATGTTGGGAAAGTGAGGAAAAGAAAGGACAGAACGTGTGTCAGGCCCTTAACGTGAGCACTTGGCATGCCGTCTGGCATAGAGGTTTTCTGTGTTTGGACCGAGCTCTAGTCAAGCATGAATAATTCAATATCTACCTGAACTTGGTTCACCTAAAAAAGTACTTGATCTACTTATAAAATAAGCTCCTAATGACAGCTATAGCCGGTTCTGTGGGTGCACAAAAAATCGCATTAATTCGTAAGCACAGAGCTACGATGTGCTGGTATTTTTTGACTGCTCAGAAAGCGCCCTTTCATGCTTTCATGCTGTACTGGTGCAAGATGCATAAGGTGCAGGTGGCCATGAATATCCAAGACTGGAAATCCCATGTAAATGAGGTGTTCAGGTGTTGCTAAGTCCTCCAAGGGCCTCTTCTGTTGTTCATGCACAATCTATAACCTGCCATAGTCTGCTGCTTTGTAGAAGGTGTTAGGCTGAAATTTGTAGAAATGTGCAACAGTTATATTCATGGACTAATGTCCTTGAAAAGCAGTTATGACACTGGCTGATGGATAAATGGACATGATTAGTAATAGTTACAGAACAGCCATCATTTAAGCTCAACAACCTAACTAGCTTAAATAACCACAAACAGCTTAAAGTCTTTACCTGAGGTACTGGAGAGGTTAGGGTATAAGTAAGATAGCTTTTCCACAGATGCATGAAAGCTACAGTAATGTATTGCACTATACACCCTGGATTTTAACTGCAAATATCTGGTGCTATATACTAAATAGCACTGAGTGATGGAATGCATTATTCCAATTCCTATTATCCATATTGGCCCTCATAGTATAAGATACGAAATATGACTGGCTGAAAAGACACCAATTAATTACCATACCCTTTTAGACAAGTCATCATAACTGTAGTGTGAAGTAGCTTTAAATGTAATATGTTTTGCCTGAATGTTTAAGTCTGTTGGCAGTACATTTAGTACTGTCAAAGATATTGGATGACCCAGCAATCACTTGCTCGCCTCAGTGCTTACAAAGAGCCCCTCTCCCGAACGCCCACTCTCATGTCATGTAGGTGGTGAGTGAGATTGGTTTCTATTATCCTCTGGACCAGACCCTTACATGAAATAGCTTTTTAATGAAATTGTCTTAATACATTTTTATCATAAAGTTTTATGTCAAATTAGTACTATTGAAAGTATTGAAACAAATCGTTTTAAATCTTTGACATGTAAGTTCAGTTTGCAGCTGTGTAAAACACCAACACCACACCAGCAATGGGGCTGGTTTCTTTCTAAAGCCTTTTGTTTTATCCTTGACAGAATGACAATTAGGGAAACAGTATTTTGACATTTTAATGCACAGTTTGCCTAGTCTGCTGCAAAAAACACTCGCCTGTCAGAGGGTCACCTGTCAGAGTCTCACCTACTGATGTTTCTCTGTGTGTAAAGCTTGATTTTAAGCTCTCAAAAGGTCATTCATACATTTCATTGATGGCTTTGCACCTATGGTAAGACTGTTGACAAGGTGGAGAATTTCAGAAGTTCTGAAAGTCAGTAGTACTGCCAGTTGTTAAGGAGTGCCCTGTAAATATTCAGCACATGATCATCAATTTGTCTCTAAAGACAAAGCAAAGCTTTTTACACCTTCACAGTATGACAAAGAGAAATAGACACATCCTTAGAAACATAACATTAAACTTTATTCAGACTTAAGCTTACAAAGAATAAATGTATACAGATAATAATGCTAGACAAAGGATACTAGTGTTGACATCTTTAAAACACCAGGCAGGTTTTAAGTCATATCTGGGTCTCACACATCCTAACATTGCAGTCAGCCCTGCGCAGAGAAGACTGTGGGCAGTAATGGAAACAGTGCTTTCATGAGACAAACTTTGTGCCTTCTGCTGAACATTAGCTTTACTTCTATAAGAGCACGAAGCTGCGGATGGTGGACAACGTGTCATATAGCATCAGCAGGGCTCTCAAGTCTCACGCATTGAGCGTGTGACACACGCATTTGACCGTCTTCACACGCTCACACGCCACACTTCCGATTTCACACGGCGAGAAAAAAGCAATCTAGTTTATTTACCTCCGATCCATATCTATGTCAACAACTTATGTTCGCTACCCCCCCCCCCTTCAACAACTCACGTTCGCCACCCCCCCCCCCCCCCCGCTCAACAATTAACGTTCGCCACCCCCCCCGTCAACAACTCTCACACTCTGACATGAATCCAAAACTTGAGAGCCCTGAGCATCAGCAACCCCCCCAAGGGGGTAGCTAATCTGGCTTAGCTAATCCAATCTACTGAAACAAAGAGCATAGCTATGAATATTTAATTGATCTGCAGGGATTGAGTCTAACTCCTGTTTTATGCGGAGGACATACCACTGTATAAAAATACTGAAGTGTAGTTTTAGAGAGATTCATGCATAACTGAAGAAACATGATATATATCAAATAAAGAACTACTCCCAGTGGATATTTGTCTATATATAATGGAGGCTGATGGAACAGACATATGCTGGTTAATCTCAGTGTCCTCGTTCAATCTGTCTCTTTTTTTAATAGATGCCCATTGTTATATCACATCCTTGTTTATGATGCAGTCATGAGATTAAAAGCGAAACAATATGCAGCTGTTGTAAGATGTTAAATGAATATTAATATGCTATCATCTATAGTCAGTCTGTTTGGATTAATGAGTCTCTTACTAGTATCTCTCCCTTCAATGCCTGACTGATGTGAGGTGATGTGATGGTATCAGTGATGATACTGTACAGAAAGTGAACTAGTGCAGTTCTGCTAAAGGACAGAGCCATAAACGTCTTGCACATTCTGATAATCGTTTCTCTTTTGCTCCATTATTTTCTTTTTTTTAAACCATACTATGACGCCTTTTGAGTTTTTGGAGAAATATTTTATGGAATCTCTTCCATTGACATTCAACATAATTTGACATTATAGTCATGAAGACTTTGCCAGCCAGGTACTGGATAAGGATGAAGTTGCATCCTTATCTGAATATTCAACACTCATAAACGATGAACATTCTCAAAATCCTTACTGAGACAAAAGGCATCGAGAGCTCATTCAGGTCTCTTTGATTCATATTTCCAAGAGAACTCTGACTTGCCTGCTTTTGTTAGAAGACGTGAGATGTGAGCCATCTTTGTTCGTCCATATTCAATATTAATTTGACTCATCACTCTTAATTGTCATTTGTCATTCACTGAAAGTGCCATGTATCAGAATCTAATGAATCAACTGAGCCAATTTAGTGTGCCATTTGTCTCTTTTATCTGTCCACATTTATAGAGGAGAGATCAAGCCCTGCTTATAGCAGTCTATTGTTAGAAAGGAGGCAGGGCTGTATCTCCTACCACCATGGACTAATGACATTATGTGCAGCATGCACTGTCTAGGCATAAGCAAAAAGGTTTAATAAACCCTTTGGCACTGGGCATGTTGAGTGTGTTGGGTCAAGGAGAATCCAATGTGAATCATTTTTAATGATGTGCACAGTGGATAATAATCTTTATGTTGGTCAATGAATCTACTGCTGTTCTGTGTGAGTGATGTCAGAGCTACAGTCTTAAGAATGAAATTTTCATGCAGTGCAAAATAGGAGTTAGCTAAAACATTTTCTGACTTTGTAGGATTCCTATTAGAGAGATACACTACAATGTTCTTGACTGCTCTGCATCTTTTCACTGTGGTGAAGGGGGCATCTGCTAACTTAACCTTTTTGAGTATGAGTATGTGTGTGTGTGTTTTGTTGTTTTTTTTATTTGAATTTTCATGTCTTTTGCAAGAGATCACACATTTACAGGGATGATCATGACACATGTTCAGACATTTAATTTTCTGTCCTCTCTGGCAAAATGCAAATCAAAAACGGAAGCAGAAAGGTATGAGTTGCTTGTAGGGTGTTCGTAAGATGACAGTCATAAAGGGACATAAACCCTTAGCTGTGTTATTTTTAAATGTCACTATACCGATGTTAAACAACATGCCTGTTTAAAAATGTTAGTCATGTGACCCTTTTCTTTGCCATGCCATAAAGAAATCTGTTTCCCCTTGGTGTAGTATTTCCTCCACATTTAAAGCTAGGTAAGGGCTTTAAATTAGACCCCACTATGAGAAGCAGTCCATTACGTGCCTCATCTGTGTTGTTGAACAATAGGCCAATTAGATTTAATGCATCAAACACTACTGCATTACGTTGATCAGTGAGCCATTATGAAGGTCACGAGATGGCCTCCTCTTACTTTTCTCAGAACAGTGTCTCACTTATATGTGCTAAAAAGGAATTCAGGTTTAACAAGTTGATAAACATCATGCCTGGAGAAGAAGATCAACCTCTCTAGAGGCAAGGCCGGGCACTCCAGTGTGGACCATAATGCTTTTTGTTCACTAGGCATTTTTTATTTCATTTGTAGGCGTCAGACAGTCAAATTCATGCTCGTTCAAGTTAGAAAGATCTCACATTATAAAGCATACATCCCAGCGAAAATTTAACCCCTATTGAGCTGCTAATGGGAGCTTTGACAGAACGATGAAGAAAGAACACAGGGCATTTGGGCAGATTTGTGTGTCTCCCCAGAACTGGACTAATCCTGCTCCTACTGCGTCTTGTTTGATCCTCCCCTTGATGGTGGACAGGGCTGCCCGCAACAAATCACTTACTGTAATCACTTCAAGCTATCGGCCCATCTATTCACTCCATCTATCAATGGAGTGTCAGTGTCTTCAACACTAACTATATTAATAAATGCAAATTTTCAAGACTTTGAAGCAAAAAATAAATAAAAACATTTGAGTTTCTTTTTTTCCATTACCCCTCATTTGCTTTGACACTAATTGCAGTTCTGCTTATCAAACGTTTCTCATGCACGCTTTGGCGTTTGCCAAAACAGACTTCAGCACTGCCCATGTCAGTTGTGGCAGGATCACTTTAAACAAAGTAGCAGCAAAAGAGTAGAGACCAAAAAAGTGAAAAAAAGTGGAGCGGAGAGAGGAAACGCATGAAAGTGGGTGTTGAGAAGCCATGTTCTCTGATATGAGACACGCAATGTGTCTGACGGCTGTGCTGGTACCATTAACCCTGGCACAAACCTGTGGCATGGGGCACAAACCTGTGGCATGGGGCACAAACATGAAGGGTTGAAGATGAGGAGATGAAAGCAGGCATAAGCCAACATTAGATTTTCCTGCATGCACTGAAATGACGAGGGCTCCCCGTTGAAGTTCTTAGATACACAAACCACCCACTACACCACTTTTCTTAAATGCATGTGCTGTATGTGCAGGAATCTGCCAATCCTATAAACCGACATCAAATCCTATTTTACAAAAAGGACATGTTTGTCTTCTATGATTAGCAGTGTTTGTTGGTGTGTCTATATGAGCAAAAGAAC
>NC_135216.1:14710228-14720228 GCF_052324685.1 Brachyhypopomus gauderio | reverse complement strand
TTCACCACAGTCCAGGAGGCACCTGTGAATATTTGCTGTATTCTTTAATTATGTTAGTGTAGGATGGCTCGTGCTCCTGTTGGTCAGGGCTAAGATTGTAATTAAGTGTGCTAATTAACAGCTGCTGTGGTGAGATCAGGATTTCCAGAGCTTAGGGAACGACGAGGGGTTGAAACTTTGAGGGAGTCGACCGCCTCTGTTCTCACAGCTTAGGAGAGCCGTGAAGGGTCTGATTAAGTCCCTCTTAACCTGCTTTACCTCAGCGAATTGCAGAGCCTGTGTGTGAGGCATTGGGCCCAAACACACGTGTGATCTGTGCGACACATTCGAGGCAGGCAGTCTGTGCCAAATAAGAGATGTTAAGGGCGGCATAATAGCCGGGGTGGGGGGTGGGGGGGGTGTAGTGGGGGGGTAGTCTCGAGCTAGCCTTCCCTCCATCCTACAGAGGCAAAGGCACAAACTCTCCCTGCTCTAGAGGCTTGACTCTGCTGCAGATCAAGTGCATGCAAAGGCAGTGGTGAATTAGTAACAGGGACTCTCTTTGATGGTGCTTAATGTGTCTTTGGACCTTCCTGCCCCAGCCGGTGCTCACAGGACCTCTGTACCAGCCCAAGCCATGCGACGTGGTGAGGACTCCGTTTTAACTGAATGTGTGATTGCACTTCAGCATGTGGATATATTGACCAGCGGAAGGCAGTTCCAGCATCTCTTCGTGATTGCCCGGTTGAAGTGCAGATGATGTTTTTGTGAAGCCCATCTACTCCTGCTAGACATAAACCCATAGCAGCTCTGCTGAGCCAATGCATTTCTCCATTCAGGAATTATTCTGCCATGATGAGTCAGCGATTGCATTTGATGCTGTGCAGCCAAAGAAACCGCTCCCTGGAATACAATATTATGTGCTAATTTGGTTCCACCCCTACATTCATGGAGCAGCTATGCATTCCTTATTAGCCTGAGAGTCAGCACAGGCTAAACACTAAGAAATGCTCATTTCAGCTATTGTTTTCATCATGCAGATTTAATACTAAATAGTGTTTACTTCGCTTTTCAGTAAATGAAACTGTGTTGTAGAAACCAGTTAGCTAACTCCAGCAAACAGAGACAGCCATGTGGCTAGCGGTGGAGTTGTATATTTGCCTGTGGGTCCTGTTACCATAAATTCTTCAAGGCGTTGTTTTGACATGGATCATGGCTGGCACGTCCCCCAGGCTGACCAGTGATGAATTGAACAGCTAGAGAACAGATGCTGTGGCCTAGCCTCGTCTAGCAGCCCCTGCTATGTCATGATTCTCACTGCCTTTGCTGCAGTGATCAGAGTGGGAAAGGACGGATGGGCGTGCACTCAAGGACCCTGCATAAGCGCTTTTGTTTATTGGAAAATATGTAAAATACGTAGTCTAATTGTGCCTGTAAATAATGTTGTAAACAATGACACCTTAACTCACATCCTACTGAGCCAGGCGCATGCTGTCTGTTTATTAATTTATGATCAAAGTGATTTCCGAGGCAGAGCTGCAAGATATTCATGCTGGAAAAGATCAAAACCGTTAGAGAGGTACAGACTCGCGCGCGTGCAAATGCCTGAGCACATGCACATGTCTGCACAGCTGCATCTGTAGAGCCTGTCAGAGCTGACATTTCCAGAAGCTCCTCGGAGAGAGAGTGTGGAGCTGCAACACTCTTCTCCTGCCTGCCTACTGGAGGGCGTGGCCACAGCTCAGGGTCCACGCTCTCTCCGAGCATGCCCATTGGCTGCTGGCTTCATCACAGTTGTACCTATGCTGCCTATTTTTACGTACACTGCATATTCTCAGGGGAATATGTCAACACATTATGTTCAGATTTGTGAGTCACAAGATGAAGCACCGGAAGTGTTTAGAACCCTGGCGGGCTTCTTTGGACAGTGTGTCTGATTTCAGGGCATGAATCTTGCTGAAGGGATAACCTCATGCCAGATGGAACAGGCCCATATTTTGTAGTAATTTCAGTTATATGTTATATTACTTACGTTATTACTAATGAGGACCACTAGAGGCTTTATTCATTTTTTAAGCATATACGTAATATCAGTCTATCACTTCAAAGTGTAAATGATGGAATGCATCGGCATCTGTAAAATCACCACTTGCGACTCCACAATCACATGAACTTGACTTGATCTCATTCGTTTTTGTAAAACCACTTTTGATTGTGGCCTTGATGGTGTTGCTAATTTGCTGGGAGTATTAGATTCGCCTTCCAAGGACGTTTATTTGAGGTGCAGGCTGCACTCCCTGCACAGTTCAGCTAAAGGACATTTGTAATTATTAATCCCACAGGCCAGACTGAGAAATGAGTATAATCTACATAAAAGCACTTTGCTGTTCAAAAATGCACATCATATAGAGATAGGTTTTTGAAGGGAGTTAAACATTATTTCATGTAATATATTACACAGGACTTAACCGCATGAGTGTCCTGTTTAACTGCCACCGAGGAAATAATGGAAAAGGTCGAGGTACCTCAATTACTTTGCTATGGATCAGGTTTCAAGTTTCAATTTAACAACAAGAAACGTTTTTGAACTGATTTATGACTCTTACTGTATTTCTTCATTACTTGATTGTTCATGGATGTTTTCCTGCTTGTCTGTGGTGGTGAGAGGAGCTGTCTCATATCAGTGCATTTATATATGTATAATATTTACAAGTATAGTTAATATTTACAAAAATAAAAATTTTTTTGGAATATATCTATGAATTTAGGGTTTTAACTATGTAATCATAGAAATAGGGCTATAACCTAAATAGATAATAGAGAGAATAATATAAAAATTTTTCGGAAGGCTTGTCTTTGGGTAATGATGTCCATACCCTGAATCCTTTCTGGACGTTTGCTGCTGTCTCCCTCCTCTGATTAGAATTAATGTACAACCTCAGCTGCCTCAATACTGCTTAATTGAACCGAATGTCAACAACTTAGTGGTGAGGGCAGCATCTGTTCCCTTTTATTGGAATGGCATCTGGAAAAATCTGTGGCAGAATTAAGGTCAATACTTTGAACACCATGGTGATGTTAGGCCAAGTGTTCAAGCCCTTTGGCTAGATATTCTAGTGACATTTGCACAGGCATGAGCAGATTGTAGTAGAAAATTCATATCCCATACAAAATGTTTTGCATTTAAAATATATGCAAAACTGTAGCTTATGCGTCAGACTCATCCAAAACAATATTAAACTTGTATTGGAATATGTTAAAGGTAAACCAGCCTTTGGATTAAAGTTCAAAACCCAAATTATCTGCTCTAGCCTGTTGGCCAACATATAGATCCTGTTCAAAATATGCAAATATATGCCCCTGAGCTCCTGGTTTGAGCTGAATGCACTATCCAAACACACCAAGAGTTAGCAGTAACAGAAGGATATAGCAGATTACATATCCATATCTGTGTGATGTGAATAGTTATTTGTTATATATTTATTTTATTAGCTCATAAGTTAAATGATCACAGATTTAAAGAAAGATGTTTGTGTGACAGGCAGGGAGTGCAAAATAAAGTGGAAGCATTCACGCCAAGTCTCAAGGAAAAAGGGTTTAATGAAGAAAGTGCGCAAACCAAAAACCTGTGACGCGATCCAAATTAAGGATATAATAACCAGCAGTCAACTAGTACAAAGACAAGACATATATAGACAAATAAAGGACCCTCAGGTGAGATCATAGGCCCCGCCCACTCGAGGGACAAACACAATGCAACAACAAGACAACTGCCGCTGTGGATGGGGGCGACCAGTAGGGGGCCCGCCGTACCGTGACAGTTTGTAGCAGTTCCAACGGTCCTTATTTTATGTGGGACTCTCAAACCACACATTTCTATATACTATAGTCTCACCTTCTCTCTTGAAAAATAATAAAATGGCCAGGAAGGTGGTCAAAGTATTTAATACCCTGCCTGGTGTATAAGAATAGATATATCAGCACACTATAGAACCTATTGTACTTGCCCAGCCCAGTTGAGTGCTAACATCATGCACTTTCACGTCTATATGGATAATACACATACAGGGAATATCTGCTCCTGCTCATGCATACAAATGCACACATACAGCAGCGGGCGCATCTCTCAGTCAGGAGTTTCATTTTTACAGCTCTTCGGTGAATGCAACAGACCAAAGCCGCTGGTTCTGCTCACGGCAACTCAATCACTCTATCCCACCTCCCCACCTGTCACACCATACAGATTATGTGGCATCTCCATCAGCCTTAGACTCCACCCTCACCGTCTGACAGCAAGCTGCCCCCTGACGGCACAATATGTAGATAAACAGGCCACCCGCCGATTGGAGGCAAAATTGGAAGAAATAACTGCTGTCAGGGAAGCAACGTTGATGAAAACGGTAATACAAAATTGCACGCAAGCCACATATGGAAGCTCTGTTAGCAGGGTTTTTTTTTTTTGCTGATGAATTGATGAATTGGATTTGTCCTGACCAAGCATAGGCTTTTGAGAGGGTGGTCTTAAAGGGTGGGGCTACAGTGTCACTGCTCACAGTATCATCTTTAACGGGGCACTTCAGGCGCTCGCTGCTGCCGGCCAGGCAGGATAGGGAGAGTGGCGGGCCCCCGGGCCCCCGGGCCTAGCTGGGTGACAGGTGTGACAGGCCCGCTCTGTCCTGCCCGGGCTGGAGGTGGTCTATAAGCCCTGCATCTCAAATCACTTCACCATCTCAGAGAAGACATCTTTCTAGCATTCTAAACAGCTGGAGAGGGTGAACAACAGCTGGGTTCCACTGTTTTACCTTTTTCTTTTTACTATTTTTTATTTATTTTTTTGCAGTTGTCAAAAAAAGATTGTTGTGTATGGTTTTGTAAAAGGATTGCCTAGTTAGAGAAGTGCATTATCAAAATCAAAATGACTGCAGGTCCTTATTATGAAGGTACTAGCACAAGGTTGTACATATCTGCAAGCTACTGCACAAAATAATGTACATTTGGAAAATTCATCAGATTCAGGTAGTTTTGCTCATAGACACTAGAAAGTAAAAGCTCTTTCTCGTCACTGAACGAGTGAGTGGTTGTGGTTTTTAATGCTAAATGATCTGTCTCAGAGCTGCTTGATTTCAGAAGATTCCCACTTTGGCTTGGCCTGGCAGCGATGGATGTATGAAAATGCAGAATTGATTTACAAATGACTGACACAGATGCTGCCCAGAGGGGCTCTACTATAGCACCATAGTCCATGGCACCACACCTATAATACTAATGTCAAGGCTGAGCTGCTTTACAGTCTGTTAAATCCATTATCAGGCAGTTTGCTATTCATTACTAAAGAGCAACAGTAAGGGTGTATTTGGGCATAATTTACAAGCTTTTCACATCTTCAGTATCATTTTAATACGATTTATCAGTTTTATGTACCACCGGCCATTGATGCCGTACTGATAGCAATTGTTATACTTGTCAAACACCACGAGGAGCCTGCAGATATGTTCATTTGAAAGTAAGAGATGATTTGTTTTTTATGATGTTGGTAAGTGCTGTTTTGGTGAAGAAAATTTCTTATCTAATAGTAATCTCTCCCTTTCTCTCTGTCTGTTTGGAAATGTTTCCATCTTCATCTCTGTCTTTTGAGGTCCTTTTATGAGGACACCAATCACATGCTTGGTGACATCAGTTGTGTGTTTGTGTGTGTTTGTGTGTGTGTGTGTGTGTGTGTGTGTGTGTGTGTGTGTGTGTGTGTGTGTGTGTGTGTGTGTGTGTGTGTGTGTGTGTGTGTGTGTGTGTGTGTGTCTAAGTCTGTACTAATTATACTGGACTTGGACTGTTATTATGGTGATATATTTTGTATCTCTCTCTCTCTCTCTCTCTCTCTCACACACACACACACACACACACACACACACACACACACACACACACACACACACACACACACACATTTCTGTTCACCACTGTCTCTCCTCCTGTCTTGTTGTCCCTCTCACCTTCAGCCATGACTCAGGGTTTCAGGTGCTTCAGCAAAGTATTGTCAACACTGCATGCTAACAGAACACTGACCACAACATCACCCATAACACCGACCAGAACACCACCCAGAACACTGACCAAAACACTGACCAGAACACCACCCAGAACACTGACCAGAACACCACCCAGAACAACCCCCAGAACACCGACCAGAACACCACCCAGAACACCGACCAGAACACCCCCCAGAACACCCCCCAGAACACCGACCAGAACACCACCCAGAACAACACCCAGAACACCACACCTGAAAGAGAACCTTGCCTCAGTTTAGTTTAAAGCCTAGGATGTGTGTTGTGGTTCAGTTTAGCCTTTAGTTTCACATGTCATCAAAGCACACATGTGTAGTTGTTGTCTTGTAAATATTTTACTTAATTTGTGGTTGCCTCCATTCTGCTGGGTTTGAAACTCCTCTGTGGATGTTTGACCAACATGGCTGCATGAGTGGATGTGTGTTACATTATGAGTACCTGTGTATGAGTGGATGTGTGTTACATTATGAGTACCTGTGTATGAGTGGATGTGTGTTACAGTGTGAGTGCCTGTGTTTGAGTGTAAATGTGTTACATTATGAGTACCTGTGTATGAGTGGATGTGTGTTACAGTGTGAGTGCCTGTGTTTGAGTGTAAATGTGTTACAGTGTGAGTACCTGTGTATGAGTGGATGTGTGTTACATTATGAGTACCTGTGTATGAGTGGATGTGTGTTACAGTGTGAGAGCCTGTGTTTGAGTGTAAATGTGTTACAGTGTGAGTACCTGTGTATGAGTGGATGTGTGTTACAGTGTGAGTGCCTGTGTTTGAGTGTAAATGTGTTACAGTGTGAGTACCTGTGTATGAGTGGATGTGTGTTACATTATGAGTACCTGTGTATGAGTGGATGTGTGTTACAGTGTGAGTGCCTGTGTATGAGTGGATGTGTGTTACAGTGTGATTGCCTATGCATGAGTGTAAATGTGTTACAGTGTGAGGGCCTGTGTATGAGTGTAAATGTGTTACAGTGTGACTGCCTGTGTATGAGTGGATGTGTGTTACAGTGTGATTGCCTGTGTATGAGTGTAAATGTGTTACAGTGTGAGTGCCTGTGTATGAGTGTAAATGTGTTACAGTGTGATTGCCTGTGTATGAGTGTAAATGTGTTACAGTGTGAGTGCACTTGCGCTGGTCAGTGGGTCTCCGTTTAAATGTTGCCAAGTATTTGTTGAATGGAGCTGAGCACTTACAGTGTGTACGACCCCATGTGAAAGTGATTCTCTAAAGAAGAGACTCACGTTTCAACATGTATATGTATGCACTGTATGTACATACACATGCCTTTTTGACATGTCTACATGTACATATAGCTGGATGCCCATTTGTATAAATTACATGTATATAATTTATCATGTTTGCACAGACTAGTCCATGTGTCTTTATCTGTACATAACTCTACTGTATCCCAATTTCTTTTGTTAAAAAAGAGCAAAAAATATATATAAATTTCAATCTGGTGAATTCATTTTTTAATTTAATTGGAGCCGCTGAGAAGAACAGAGAAGAGCAGGAGCTCTGAGTCTGATGGGAAATGCAGCTGTGACCTTTCTGGCTTTACCAGAACTCTTGTTTTGGTTCAGTCCATTTCAACCACAAAGGCCCAAATGAACCACCCTCGTGTAGCTCCCGACAGAGCGAGTGACCCACGAAAACATGATAAAAACTGTCAAGGTGTTGCCTTGATGTGAGATTCATTTAACATTTTTACATGAATTGGAAAATTTTATGTCAACTGGGTAAACCTTGTTGACTGAACATTTTTTAGATTATTAAATAACATTTTTTATGAATTGGCTGTTTTTCCCTATCTTAATGTTTATATATTTATATATATTTAGATATATATATATATATATATTACTGAAATCTGGCATACATATAAAGTGACCTGGATCTCATTGTGTTCCAAGGTTCAGCTGTCATTTCCTGTTGTATACTCTGTGTAGTAAACAAAGGCCAATTCCTAACAGAAATCTTTTCGTGTTTGGTTGACAGCTGAGGACACATGTGGTGATACTCTGAGGGGTTCAAGTGGCATCATATCGAGTCCCAATTTCCCGAGTGAATATTACAATAGTGCGGACTGTACGTGGACCATACTTGCTGATCCCGGAGACACCATCTCCATCATTTTTACAGACTTTCAGACGGAGGAAAAGTATGACTACCTGGAAGTGGAGGGCTCGGAACCACCGACTATATGGTGAGTCAGAAGTCTACTATACTGTCTACTGTACTGTCTACTATAGTGTCTAGTGTACTGTCTACTGTACTGTCTACTGTAGTGTCTAGTGTACTGTCTACTGTACTGTCTACTGTAGTGTCTAGTGTACTGTCTATTGTACTGTCTACTATGCTTTCTACTGTATTGTCTACTATAATATGTGTGTTAGTGTAGTCGTGTCTGTGCTCACTTGGTGCTTTGGATACAACAGATGACACACACAACATACAAATCTAAGCTAGTGTGATGTGAACAACTGAAATTAATCACTGCACTTCTACATTTGAGACAGAGCAGTGTGCAGTTTGCCTCAAAGTGACAGTTTGTAGCACACAGGTTGTTTGTAAGCGTGTGTGCGTGCATACGTGTGCGTGCATGTCTGTCTTTTTTTCAATGCCACTTGTACTTGTGATATTATGAGCTATAGACAATGGATAAAAATCATTAGTGGTATTGGTAGCACCTAATATTTCCTAATGTTTTCATCACAGTTTCTCATCTTTGCTGCGTATCGACTGCGCTCAGATCTGCGCTGAGATTAGTCTATTGATTTGCTCCCTCCCTTCATGTCCAATTTGCCTGTGATGGTAGGCAAAGCGGCTAATTACTGCATTAGGATGGAGTCAAGATGTCTCGCCCTGCTTCTCATTTATATTCTTGTTTACATTTTGCTTGGAGCAGAAAAAAATCTTACTTAGTGCCACTGAATCTCCGCCTTATGTGACCTCACAGCACATCCTGCTCCTGACTGGCCCAGCCTTTCTCTAGCTCCGCCCTGGCACCGCCTTCGCATCAGCATATGCAACTGTGTCCTGTTGGGTATGCCGTTGCTGTCTGTGTAGTTATAGTCTCTTCCTGTCCTTTCCTTGGTGCACAGCCTTAAGCTTAAACATGTTCCCGGTTTCCTGTTTTTCTGTCTGGTACCTTCTGGTGTACATAGCCTTATGCTGCTATGATATGATCATAGGTTTGCCTGTGCTAATCTTGGCTACCTGTGTTTTGAGCATTTTTGCCTTCTCAAATATGAGAGTTTGGGAAAATAATAAATCATAATAAATCAGGAGAGAAATATTATCTGCTTCACTCTCCTCAGTTGTACAGTGGTGATGCATAGCAGAGAAGCAGGGGTTCCTCCTTCCCACTGTGCAGAATAGAGACCGAACCTCTGCCATGTTTTTATTACATTTCATCTGGAAACTATAGCTCTCATATATTAATGCATTAGCACAGCGCATATAGCATATTACTGCTCTGAAATGATATGCAGATGTAGGTGAGTCAGTCTACCACCCCCCAAGCAAACTCCAACTCTATTTTGAAAATCAGGTTTAAATTCTTCAAATATTTACCTTGCTGGAGGATAGTTGCAAATGAAATAATTTGGATTTTGGGTTGAGGTTAGCATTAACGACAGGTTAACACACTTCACATCTGATTTATTCAAGATAATCTTCTACCGGAAAGCGACAGGATGTCAAAGAGGATTTTTTAAATAGGTAGTGAGCTGATTTGAATATGCATGATATGCAAATAAGGCAGTCCCTCTCCAGTGCTGATTTCTGCTTAAACAAAGAACAGTGGACATTTGAGACTGTTGATGCAAAAGGCAGCAAGTCCTTCTGCCACTGTTTGTGTTGCTCATCCATTTGAGACAAGATCCACAGATGAACCTGCCTGACATCACTTAATCATCTACATCATTAGTTTTGTCTTGTAGTAATCTCTTCTGTGTAT